>NW_028292185.1:92500-115000 GCF_963383615.2 Lipophrys pholis
CCTGGTGGTGATGTTCCTGGTGATGATGTTCCTGGTGGTGATGTTCCTGGTGGTGATGATGTTCCTGGTGGTGATGTTCCTGGTGATGATGTTCCTGGTGGTGGTTTTGTTCCTGGTGATGATGTTCCTGGTGGTGATGATGTTCCTGGTGGTGATGATGTTCCTGGTGGTGATGTTCCTGGTGGTGGTGATGTTCCTGGTGGTGATGTTCCTGGTGATGATGTTCCTGGTGGTGAGGTTCCTGGTGATGATGTTCCTGGTGGTGATGATGTTCCTGGTGGTGATGTTCCTGGTGGTGGTGATGTTCCTGGTGGTGGTGATGTTCCTGGTGATGATGTTCCTGGTGATGATGTTCCTGGTGGTGGTGATGTTCCTGGTGGTGGTGATGTTCCTGGTGATGATGTTCCTGGTGATGATGTTCCTGGTGGTGATGTTCCTGGTGGTGATGTTCCTGGTGATGATGTTCCTGGTGGTGGTGATGTTCCTGGTGATGATGTTCCTGGTGGTGGTGATGTTCCTGGTGATGATGTTCCTGGTGATGATGTTCCTGGTGGTGATGATGTTCCTGGTGGTGGTGATGTTCCTGGTGGTGATGTTCCTGGTGGTGGTGATGTTCCTGGTGATGTTGTTCCTGGTGGTGATGTTCCTGGTGTTGTTCTTCTGCAGTCCCAGGCTCCTGTTCAGACCATCCAGCTGGCGGTCAGCGTGTTGAAGGACGTGCTGCAGTACTCGTCCCAGCTGTCGGAGCTCTCCAGGGAGGTGGGACTGAACTCCGTCCTGGGAATCCTCACGTCTCTCATGGGCCTCAAGGCGGAGGTGAGAAGCGTGTTTGCCATGTTCATGTTCACCGTGTTCACTGTGTTCACTGTGTTCACGATCACCATGTTAATGTTCACTATGTTCACCATGTTGATGTTCACCGTGGTCACACTCACCATGTTCATCGTTTTCATGTTCACCGTGTTTACCGTGTTAATATTCACCATGTTCACTGTGTTCACATTCACCATGTTCACCATGTTCATCATGTTCATCGTGTTCATGTTCACCATGTTCACCATGTTCACCATGTTCACCATGTTCATGTTCATTGTGTTCATGTTCACCATGTTCACTTGTTCACCATGTTCACCATGTTCATCATGTTCATCGTGTTCATGTTCACCATGTTCACCATGTTCATCATGTTCATCGTGTTCATGTTCACCATGTTCACTGTGTTCACCGTGTTCATGTTCACCAGGTTCATGTTCACTGTGTTCACTGTGTTCGCGTTCACTGTGTTCACCAGGTTCATGTTCACTGTGTTCGCGTTCACTGTGTTCGCGTTCACTGTGTTCACCAGGTTCATGTTCACCGTGTTAATATTCACCATGTTCACTTTGTTCACCGTGTTCATGTTCACCAGGTTCATCATGTTCATGTTCACCAGGTTCATCATGTTAATGTTCACCATGTTCATGTTCACCATGTTCACTTGTTCACCATGTTCACCATGTTCATCATGTTCATTGTGTTCATGTTCACCACGTTCACCATGTTCATCATGTTCATCGTGTTCGTGTTCATGTTCACCATGTTCATCATGTTCACCATGTTCACCATGTTCATCATGTTCATCGTGTTCATGTTCACCATATTCACCATGTTCACCATGTTCATCATGTTCACCGTGTTCATGTTCACCAGGTTCATCATGTTCATGTTCACCATGTTCATCATGTTCATCGTGTTCATGTTCATCATGTTCACCATGTTCACCATGTTCACCATGTTCATGTTCACCATGTTCACCATGTTCACCATGTTCACCATGTTCATCATGTTCACCGTGTTCATGTTCACCAGGTTCATCATGTTAATGTTCACCATGTTCATCATGTTCACCATGTTCACCATGTTCACCATGTTCACCATGTTCATGTTCACCATGTTCATCATGTTCACCATGTTCATCATGTTCATTGTGTTCATGTTCACCATGTTCACCATGTTCATCATGTTCATCGTGTTCATGTTCACCATGTTCATCATGTTCACCACGTTCACCATGTTCATCATGTTCATCGTGTTCATGTTCACCATGTTCACCATGTTCACCATGTTCATCATGTTCACCATGTTCACCATGTTCACCATGTTCATCATGTTCACCATGTTCACCATGTTCATCATGTTCATCGTGTTCATGTTCACCATGTTCACCATGTTCACCATGTTCATCATGTTCATGTTCACCATGTTCACCATGTTCACCATGTTCATCATGTTCACCGTGTTCATGTTCACCAGGTTCATCATGTTAATGTTCACCATGTTCATGTTCACCATGTTCACCATGTTCATCATGTTCACCATGTTCACCATGTTCATCATGTTCATCGTGTTCATGTTCACCATGTTCATCATGTTCACCACGTTCACCATGTTCATCATGTTCATCGTGTTCATGTTCACCATGTTCACCATGTTCACCATGTTCATCATGTTCACCATGTTCATCATGTTCATGTTCACCATGTTCATCATGTTCACCATGTTCATCATGTTCATGTTCACCATGTTCACCATGTTCACCATGTTCACCATGTTCATCATGTTCACCGTGTTCATGTTCACCATGTTCATGTTCACCATGTTCATCATGTTCACCATGTTCATCATGTTCATGTTCACCATGTTCACCATGTTCACCATGTTCATCATGTTCACCGTGTTCATGTTCACCAGGTTCATCATGTTAATGTTCACCATGTTCATGTTCACCATGTTCACCATGTTCATCATGTTCACCATGTTCACCATGTTCATCATGTTCATCGTGTTCATGTTCACCATGTTCATCATGTTCACCACGTTCACCATGTTCATCATGTTCATCGTGTTCATGTTCACCATGTTCACCATGTTCACCATGTTCACCATGTTCATCATGTTCACCATGTTCACCATGTTCATCATGTTCATCGTGTTCATGTTCACCAGGTTCATCATGTTAATGTTCACCATGTTCATGTTCACCATGTTCATCATGTTCACCACGTTCACCATGTTCATCATGTTCATCGTGTTCATGTTCACCATGTTCACCATGTTCACCATGTTCACCATGTTCATCATGTTCACCATGTTCATCATGTTCATCGTGTTCATGTTCACCATGTTCACCATGTTCACCATGTTCATCATGTTCACCATGTTCACCATGTTCATCATGTTCATCGTGTTCATGTTCACCATGTTCACCATGTTCACCATGTTCACCATGTTCACCGTGTTCATGTTCACCAGGTTCATCATGTTAATGTTCACCATGTTCATGTTCACCATGTTCATGTTCACTGTGTTTAATTAATACATTTAAGCTGGAACTCCAGTAACTAACAGGAAACCTTGTAATTTCACAAATTCGAGCTCACATGTCAACAAAAACCAGAACACAACCAGAACCCTCCAGACCACAACCAGAACCCTCCAGAACACAACCAGAACCCTCCAGACCACAACCAGAACCCTCCAGAACACAACCAGAACCCTCCAGAACACAACCAGAACCAGAACACAACCAGAACCCTCCAGACCACAACCAGAACCCTCCAGACCACAACCAGAACCCTCCAGAACACAACCAGAACACAACCAGAACCCTCCAGACCACAACCAGAACCCTCCAGAACACAACCAGAACCCTCCAGACCACAACCAGAACCCTCCAGAACACAACCAGAACACAACCAGAACCCTCCAGACCACAGCCAGAACCCTCCAGAACACAACCAGAACCCTCCAGAACACAACCAGAACCAGAACACAACCAGAACCCTCCAGAACACAACCAGAACCCTCCAGACCACAGCCAGAACCCTCCAGAACACAACGAGAACCCTCCAGAACACAACCAGAACCAGAACACAACCAGAACCCTCCAGAACACAACCAGAACCCTCCAGAACAGACCCTTGCAGCTTCACTCTGGTGTGGTGAATTCAGATCAAAACCAGGGTGAATGTTACTGACGATAGTGAAACTGTCTGTTCCTACTCTAGTGTGAACTTCCAGCCATGGAGGGGATGACCGCCTGTATGACCTTTTACCCTCGAGCCTGCGGCTCCCTGAGGGTGAGACATTCACACACATTCACACACATTCACACCTTCACACTGCTGGTAGTGGCCTGGCGCTGATGGACGGGCTGTGCTGTGTTCCAGGACAAGCTGGGAGCATACGTCCTGTCTAAGATGGACAGCACCAACAGGAAAACACAAGAGGTTAGTTCTCCTCACACCGTGACCCCCAGTGACCTTTGACCCCTCAGACTGACCCTAACCCTCTGTCCCACTCCAGATGGCCTGTCAGTGTTTCGGTCGGTTGCCCTGTCTGGGCGGTCTGCTGGACCGGGGGCTGGGCGGCGGCCGCGCGGAGGCCTGGACCAATCAGATCCACTGCCTGCTGGCCTCGGCCAATGGGCTCCTGGCACAGATCTACCAAGGAGCAGAACCAGACGGGGCGCCGCAGTACCAGGGCCCCGGGCTGGACCTGCCCTTCCCCCACCTGGACCAAACAGACCCTCTGCTGCTGCTGCAGCAGCTGCACAGATACACTGCAGTGTGCCTGGCTCTGAAACACACTCTCAGGTACCTCACACACTCTCAGGTACCTCTCACACTCTCAGGTACCTCACACACACTCTCAGGTACCTCACACACTCTCAGGTACCTCTCACACTCTCAGGTACCTCACACACTCTCAGGTACCTCTCACACACTCTCAGGTACCTCTCACACTCTCAGGTACCTCACACACTCTCAGGTACCTCTCACACTCTCAGGTACCTCACACACTCTCAGGTACCTCACACACACTCTCAGGTACCTCACACACTCTCAGGTACCTCTCACACTCTCAGGTACCTCACACACTCTCAGGTACCTCTCACACTCTCAGGTACCTCACACACTCTCAGGTACCTCTCACACTCTCAGGTACCTCTCACACACTCTCAGGTACCTCACACACTCTCAGGTACCTCACACACACTCTCAGGTACCTCACACACTCTCAGGTACCTCACACACACTCTCAGATACCTCACACACACTCTAAGGTACCTCACACACTCTCAGATACCTCACACACACTCTAAGGTACCTCACACACTCTCAGGTACCTCACACACTCTAAGGTACCTCACACACACACTCTAAGGTACCTCACACACACACTCTAAGGTACCTCACACACACTCTAAGGTACCTCACACACTCTCAGGTACCTCACAAACACTCTCAGATACCTCACAAACACTCTAAGGTACCTCACACACTCTCAGGTACCTCACACACTCTCAGGTACCTCACAAACACTCTCAGATACCTCACAAACACTCTCAGATACCTCACACACACTCTCAGATACCACACAAACACTCTCAGATACCTCACACACCCTCAGGTACCTCACAAACACTCAGGTACCTCACACACACTCTCAGGTACCTCACACACACTCTCAGATACCTCACAAACACTCTCAGATACCTCACACACCCTCAGGTACCTCACAAACACTCAGGTACCTCACACACACTCTCAGGTACCTCACACACACTCTCAGATACCTCACAAACACTCTCAGATACCTCACACACTCTCAGGTACCTCACACACACTCTCAGATACCTCACAAACACTCTGATACCTCACACACACTCTCAGGTACCTCACACACTCTCAGATACCTCACAAACACTCTCAGATACCTCACACACTCTCAGATACCTCACACACACTCTCAGGTACCTCACACACACTCTCAGATACCTCACACACACTCTCAGATACCTCACACACACTCTCAGATACCTCACACACACTCTCAGGTACCTCACAAACACTCTCAGATACCTCACACACACTCTCAGGTACCTCACACACACTCTCAGATACCTCACACACACTCTCAGATACCTCACACACACTCTCAGATACCTCACACACACTCTCAGGTACCTCACAAACACTCTCAGATACCTCACACACACTCTCAGGTACCTCACAAACACTCTCAGATACCTCACAAACACTCTAAGGTACCTCACACACTCTCAGGTACCTCACACACACTCTCAGATACCTCACACACACTCTCAGGTACCTCACACACACTCTCAGATACCTCACACACACTCTCAGGTACCTCACACACTCTCAGGTACCTCACACACACTCTCAGATACCTCACACACTCTCAGGTACCTCACACACACTCTCGGGTACCTCACACACTCTAAGGTACCTCACACACTCAGATACCTCACACACACTCTCAGGTACCTCACACACACTCTCAGATACCTCACACACACTCTCAGGTACCTCACACACACTCTCAGGTACCTCACACACTCTCAGGTACCTCACACACTGTCAGGTACCTCACACACACTGACCGGCTGGCCAGCCATGGGTTGGCCTCCCCTGGTCTACAGGACGGAGGTTCGAGTCAGGGAGTCAGGTTCTACTCATAATCTGAAGATGTGATTGATCAGTCTGTGATTGATCAGTCTGTGATTGATCAGTCTGTGATTGATCAGTCTGTGATTGATCAGTCTGTGATTGATCAGTCTGTGATTGATCAGTTGAAGTTGAAGCTTTAACCTGCATGAAGATTCCCTCCTGGTGTGTTTGTGCCTCAGAGTGGATCCAGCGACAGCAGTCCGTCTGCCGGCCAGGAGAATCCTCAACATGGTGTGCAGAGCGCTGGCCGTCAGCTCCAAGAGCATCGTGAGCACACACACACACACACACACACACACACACACACACACACACACACACACACACACACACACACACACACACACACACACACACACACACACACACACACACACACACACACACACACACACACACACTCACACACACGTTTCCCTCGTCTCTTGTCTGCATCAGAATCTAACCGGAGATGGAAGTCTGAGGCTTCTGGTTCTTCCTGCAATACACACCAACACACTGGAGGTCCTGGCTGCTCTCATCACATCGTGAGTACACACACACACACACACACACACACACACACACACACACACACACACACACACACACACACACACACACACACACACACACACACACACACACACACCATGTAGATCCTAAAGAAGCCAGTTACATTGAGACGGTGTGTTTAAACGGCAGCGATTTCAGGTGAAATTAAAGCTGCAAGCAGCCTTGATCAGGACCTCGACTCTGGACTCTGGCCCATCGGGGTCAGAGTAACCG
Organism: Lipophrys pholis; assembly: GCF_963383615.2. Lineage (NCBI taxonomy): Eukaryota > Metazoa > Chordata > Actinopteri > Blenniiformes > Blenniidae > Lipophrys > Lipophrys pholis. The sequence continues at coordinate 99,784 of NW_028292185.1, forward strand.
CGGCCTCCGGCCCAACCGTGGGCTCTGGCCCGCAGGGTTAGGGTTGGGGTTAAACCCGAACCCTAACCTGATTGATCAAATATACATTTTGGAGGTTTGAACAAAAAAGGTCTTTTTCTGAAAAATGGGGGGGGGGGGGCTTTTATTTTGAAAGCCAACTAACCTCTAATCTAACTGATCCCTAAATATAAATTTTGTAGGGTTTTGGGGTTATTTTTAATAAGCATGGACTTTTATTGTCCACCTGGGTCCCCTGATGGTTTTAGAATGGACAGTGATTTTAAGCTGGACTCAGATGAGGACAGTGGTTCAGTCCAGCGTCTTCCAGCTCAGCAGGTAAAGGTGGAGACCATTCTGTCCCAGCAACACTTTGAAACGGTAATCCCTGCTGGATTAACGCTCTTTATGCTGGAGTCAGCCAGTCGCTGACCCCCTGTCCACTTTTAAAACTCACCTGAAGACCCATTCTGATTCTCTGGCTGCTTTTATTGTTTGTTTCACTGTTTTTACTCTTCTATTGTAATCTTTAAATCTTTGTCTTTTATTGTGAAGCCCTTTGGCTTCAGCCACAGCTGATTTAAAGTGCTATATAAATAAAGGTGACTTGACTATTCCACTGTTTAGTGTTTCCATGGAAACAGACAGCGTTTCTTCTGAAACAAAAACTCAATTATGATGTGATTTTACTTGAAACGTTGCTGAGAATCAAGTCTGTCTTTGTCCCCCCGTCCCGTCCCCCCGTCCCCCCGTCCCCCCCCCAGAGTACGCAGTGGTCTGGTTCAATATGCTTCAGTCCTCCAGAGGTTGTTTTCTCAGACGCTCTCGGCCTGGACGCCGCTTTCTGAGGCCAGCGTGGGGCAGCAGAGAGCCTTCAGGTAGGACACACGCCTGTCTGTCTGACTGACGCACGCCTGTCTGTCTGACTGACGCACGCCTGTCTGTCTGACTGACGCACGCCTGTCTGTCTGACTGACGCACACCTGTCTGTCTGACTGACGCACGCCTGTCTGTCTGACTGACGCACACCTGTCTGTCTGACGCACGCCTGTCTGTCTGACTGACGCACACCTGTGGGCGTGTCCCTGTCCACAGCGGCGTGCGGGTACAGGTGTTTAAGACCCTGGAGCTGTGGGTGCAGGTGGGTGGAGCCTCTGCCGGCGTGCTGCAGGGCAGCCTGAGTCACTGTGAGCTGCTGTTCAACCACCTGCTGGGAGAGGCCACGCCCAGTGCCGACTCCGTCAAGGTGAGCCTTGCCCTGCCGCGCTGCCCGGCCCGGCCCGGCCCGGCCCGGCCCGGCGTCACAGAGCCTGACCTGTGCCATGTGTCCACTCAGCTCCGGGGGGCGCTGTCGGGCGAGGTGGTCACTGGGGGGAAACCTGGACCTCGCAGGACCAAACACCTGGTCATCGCTGACGGACTGGGACCGGCCCAGAGGAAGGGGGACCTGCTGGCCAACCAGGACTCCTGTCTGTCGGCCCTCAGAGGTACTGAGTTACTCTCGTGTAATCCGAGTACTTCTCTTCACAGTGCTCAGACACATGTCAGTTACTCTCATGTAATCAGAGTACTTCTCTTCACAGTGCTCAGACACGTGTCAGTTACTCTCGTGTAATCAGAGTACTTCTCTTCACAGCACTCAGACACATGTCAGTTACTCTCGTGTAATCAGAGTACTTCTCTTCACAGCACTCAGACACGTGTCAGTTACTCTCGTGTAATCAGAGTACTTCTCTTCACAGCACTCAGACTCATTGTACTGACCAGCGGCACGCTGCTCAAGAAGGACATACACAAGGTACAGTCCACCGTCTGGTTTATAGAGTCCATCAGAACCAGAGTTGTAAGAACCAGAGGTCAGAGGCCTGACGGTGTGTCTCCTGCAGCGGCTCCATGACGTGGTTCTGCCGCTGTGCGTGCGCCTGCAGCAGCAGCAGTCCAGCAGTTCTGCCACCGAGACACCAGGGGGCGTCAGTGGACCGTACGGCAGCGCCCTCTGCAGGAGGGAACTGTACAGGTAAGGTATTATTGTTTATTATCACGGTTCCTGCAGGGTCTTCACAAGTATTGCATTTACCAATCAGTATTTAGTACCTTAAAACGGTATTAAGTTTGATATGGGTTAGCGATGACTGGTCCCAGTTAGGAACCTGTCAGTCAGGATCGTCCGGTACCGAGTCGGTATCAGTCGGTATCAGTCGGTATCAGTCAGTACCGAGTCGGTATCAGTCAGTACCCAGTGGGTATCAGTCGGGATCGTCTGGTACCCAGTCGGTATCAGTCGGTATCAGTCGGTACCGAGTCGGTATCAGTCAGTACCCAGTGGGTATCAGTCGGGATCGTCTGGTACCCAGTCGGTATCAGTCAGTACCCAGTCGGTATCAGTCGGGATCGTCTGGCACCCAGTCGGTATCAGTCAGTACCCAGTCGGTATCAGTCAGGATCGTCCGGTTCCCAGTCGGTATCGTCCGGTACCCAGTCGGTATCAGTCGGTATCAGTCGGGATCGTCCGGGATCCAGTCGGTATCAGTCAGTACCCAGTCGGTATCAGTCGGTATCAGTCGGGATCGTCCGGGACCCACTTAGCACCAGCTATCACACTTGGTCCAGCAGCAGCAACAAGAATCAACCTCCAGGTGGCGTTAGGTTCTCCCCCGACCCAAACAGCAGAGGTTCTGTGTTGCTCATTGTTGCCAGTGTGGCTGTGAATGATGCAGTGACAGGGGGTCTAAAGTAGAACCCGACCCGCTGCTGTGGAGTCGGGCCATTGAGAAGCGTAGAGCCATGACTCCATGTTGGATCAGTTTAATGATTCATATTCCAGAATGTGGATCGATCATAATCCTAACTTCATGGCTTTTATTCAGAAATTCATAACGCAGACGTATAATGAGGCGGTATGGCTCGGTTGGTAGAGTAGTTCTCTCCCAATCTGAAGGTTACAGGTTTGATTCCCGTCTCTGCCTACCTACATGCCGAAGTGCCCTTGGGCAAGACACTGAACCCCAAAACTGCCTGGGTGAATGAGTGAGAGAGTGAGTGGGTAGTATTATTACTATTAATAACTTACAAGTATACAGACATATAAAAATACTCTTCAGGAACTGTTCAGTGTGTTAATGCGCCGACTCGTCTGAACCCCCTGCAGTGGACGGACTAGTGATGAAGACATTGTGGTGTGTTCCAGGTTGCTGCTGGCTCTGGTTCTGGTCCCGTCTCCCTCTTGGCCTCCTCCTCTGTCCTGCGCCACGTCCATCCTCAGCAAAGGTCGCACGGACCGGAACCTCAAGGTGACCTCGCCAGCTCCACTGTCAGTGGACAGATTGCAGGCTGCACAAGGGGCCCATGTGGGCCTCTTGTGCAGCCTGCAGTGAGTTCTACAGAAACTCACCTCGCCTCACCTCCACTGCGCAGAATATGATGTCCTTGTACAGTCCGGTACGGTACAGTACAATATGGTACGGTATGGTACAGTACAGTCCGGTACAGTACAGTCCGGTACGGTACAGTACAATATGGTACGGTACAGTCCGGTACGGTACAGTACAATATGGTACGGTATGGTACAGTACAGTCCGGTACAGTACAGTCCGGTACGGTACAGTACAATATGGTACGGTACAGTCTGGTACGGTACAGTACAATATGGTACGGTATGGTACAGTACAGTCCGGTACAGTAATGTATGGTACAGTACAGTACAATATGGTACGGTACAGTCCGGTACGGTACAGTACAATATGGTACGGTACAGTACAATATGGTACAGTCCGGTACGGTACAGTACAATATGGTACAGTACAGTCCGGTACAGTACAATATGGTACGGTATGGTACAGTCCGGTACGGTACAGTACAATATGGTACAGTACAGTCCGGTACGGTACAGTACAATATGGTACGGTACAGTACAATATGGTACAGTCCTCTACGGTACGGTACAGTACAATATGGTACGGTACAGTACAATATGGTACAGTACAGTCCGGTATGGTACAGTACAATATGGTACAGTCCAGTCCGGTACAGTACACTATGGTACAGTACAGTCCGGTACGGTACAGTACAGTACAATATGGTACAGTACAGTCCGGTACGGTACGGTACAGTACAGTACAATATGGTACAGTACAGTACAATATGGTACAGTACAGTCCGGTACGGTACAGTACAATATGGTACAGTCCGGTATGGTACAGTACAGTCCGGTACGGTACAGTACAATATGGTACAGTCCGGTATGGTACGGTATAGTCCATTACGGTGCAGTCTGGTATGGTACAGTACAATATGGTACAGTACAGTCCGGTACGGTACAGTACAATATGGTACAGTCCGGTATGGTACGGTATAGTCCATTACGGTACAGTCTGGTATGGTACAGTACAATATGGTACAGTACAGTCCGGTACGGTACAGTACAATATGGTACAGTCCGGTATGGTACGGTATAGTCCATTACGGTACAGTCTGGTATGGTACAGTACAATATGGTACAGTACAGTCCGGTACGGTACAGTACAATATGGTACAGTACAGTCCGGTACGGTACAGTACAATATGGTACAGTCCGGTATGGTACGGTATAGTCCATTACGGTACAGTCTGGTATGGTACAGTACAATATGGTACAGTACAGTCCGGCACAGTACAGTAAAATATGGTAGGGTACAGTCCGGTACAGTATAGGGATGGGTCCGATCCAGTATCGGTATCTGGTTCCGATACCCATAGACATAAAACCTAGATGCCACACGGCCTATCAGCGCCTGTTGACGTGACGTGCCTGCAGCGCCGCCATCTTGGGGAGGTCTCCCCTCGTGCTGAACATAAAGACCCCAGGATAGAAAATCTACCAAAACATTCCGAGCTCGCTTCCTCCTCCACCTGCTCTATCCCATGGAACGCTCTATCCCACGGAACGCTCTATCCCACGGAACGCTCTGTCCCACGGAACGCTCTATCCCACGGAAAGCTCTGTCCCACGGAACGCTCTGTCCCACGGAATGCTCTGTCCCACGGAACGCTCTATCCCACGGAATGCTCTGTCCCACGGAAAGCTCATAGAGGAATTACTGGGAGGGTTAACCTAACCCTAACCCTATTTTATTAAAGTGTTTATGGGACAGTGTTTATGGGACAGTATTTTATTAAAGTATTTATGGGACAGTGTTTATGGGACAGTATTTTATTAAAGTATTTATGGGACAGTGTTTTATTAAAGTATTTATGGGACAGTGTTTATGGGACAGTATTTTATTAAAGTATTTATGGGACAGTATTTTATTAAAGTATTTATGGGACAGTATTTTATTAAAGTATTTATGGGACAGTATTTATGCGACAGTATTTTATTAAAGTATTTAATAAAATACTGTCCCATAAACACTGTCTCATAAAGTATTTATGGGACAGTATTTTATTAAAGTATTTAATAAAATACTGTCCCATAAACACTGTCTCATAAAGTATTTATGGGACAGTATTTTATTAAAGTGTTTATGGGACAGTGTTTATGGGACAGTATTTATGGGACAGTATTTATGCGACAGTATTTTATTAAAGTATTTATGGGACAGTATTTATTGGACAGTATTTATGGGACAGTATTTATGGGACAGTATTTTATTAAAGTATTTATGGGACAGTGTTTATGGGACAGTATTTTATTAAAGTATTTATGGGACAGTATTTATGCGACAGTATTTTATTAAAGTATTTATGGGACAGTATTTATTGGACAGTATTTATGGGACAGTATTTTATTAAAGTATTTATTGGACAGTATTTATGGGACAGTATTTTATTAAAGTATTTATGGGACAGTATTTATGCGACAGTATTTTATTAAAGTATTTATGGGACAGTATTTATTGGACAGTATTTATGGGACAGTATTTTATTAAAGTGTTTATGGGACAGTATTTTATTAAAGTATTTATGGGACAGTGTTTATGCGACAGTATTTTATTAAAGTGTTTATGGGACAGTATTTTATTAAAGTATTTATGGGGTAAAGTATATTAAAGCAGGGAGACCGTCCTCTGTCTCATGTTAAAGGGTTTGGTTCCTTTCTCATGTTCTGGCCAGGTTCTCTTCCTTCTATCTGTATTGTGTAATCCCAGGATGTTCCCATGGTTCTCTGTACTAGGGACAGGAGGTACTTGGTGGTGAGACGTTAGTAAGAGTGAGTATTCTAAGATGGTGGAAGGACCAGTCACTCATGTACTTTGTATACAGGTTTGGTTGTTCTGTGGAGATTTTACTGTGATGGACAGAAAGTTAAAGGGAAATGTTCTGTGAACCATGAAAATACCAATAAAAAAAACTACATACATTCAATTCAAAAACATGTCAAATAGCAGGAAATACATACTGCTTGTGTACTTTCTGACTTTATCAGTCTGGTGGCCTTTGAAGTTTTACCAGGAACTTCCCAGCCTGCCTCGGTGCAGTTCTGCAGGGTGGAGTTCTTCAGGGTGGAGTTCTTCAGGGTGGAGTTCTTCAGGGTGGAGTTCTTCAGGGTGGAGTTGAGCAACATGGTTCTGCAGCTCCGCCTCCTGAACAGCAACGCCTTTACTGTCACGTAGTGATGATGTCACATTCCTGTGTCGCTACGCGGCGTTCATAACCCCGCCCACATTGTGACGTAGTCTCTGGTCTGTTCTGTCCTCAGGTGGCGTCGTTCTGCACCGAGGCTCTGGCGGTCTGTAATGGCCTCCTTCACCCCCGGACCCCCTCTATCTCGCTGCCCCTGCCCCCACTTGCCCTTAAACCCACCCCCGCTGCTCCTGTCCTGCCCCCCTCTCAGGGTCCGGCCCCCGGACTCACACTGCCCACCCTGCTGGGAAGCTCCGCCCCCGGACCCCCCTTCCCCACCCGGCACTCACTGGGCCTGGGTCCGGGTCCCGGGTCCCTGCTGGGCTCGTTGGAGAACCACCTGTCCCTGGTCCCGGGCCTCCCGGGCCAGGGTCCGTCCCCGGGGGACCTGCTGCTGTCTCCCCACGCCCCCCACCAGGAACTGGGCCCCCCCGAGGGCCAGAGGCCCGTGTTCGTGCGCTACGACAAAGAGGAGGCGGAGGACGTAGAGATCTCGCTGGACAGCGACTCTGACGACAGCGTGGTCATCGTCCCCCCAGGGATGCTGGCGGGCGACGCCCAGCAGGACGCCGCCACCACCGGCTCTCAAAACCTGCTGTCCTCCGCCCCTGGAGACACCGGCAGCGCTCCGCCCGGAGGAGACTCGGCGGCCCCCACCTCGGCGGCCGCCTCCACCGTAGACGGCTCCTCCCTGCATAATGACCTGGCCACCTCCTCCCCCCTACTCACCACCTCCACCACCTCCGTCAACTCCTTCCCCCCCACTGGCGCCTCCGTTGTCTCCCTGGTTCCTCCTCTGAGCTCCGGCGCGCTGGCAGCGCCTCCTGGTGGCCTGGTGGACTCGCTGGCCGGCCGGCCTCAGCTCCAGCAGATGCTGATGCAGCCCCCCCCGCCCGGCCAGCCCCCCCCCCTGGGTTTGCCGCTCCCGATACACCAGCTCCAGAACCAGCTGGGACCGGCGGGCCGCCACCTCCACCCGCACCCCCCTCCCCCCCCGAGCAACGAGGACTCCGCCGTCATCAACATCAACAGCACAGACGAGGAGGAGGAGGATGAGGAGGAGCTGGATGACGAGGAGGAGCTGGAGGAAGACGAGGAGGGCATGGACGAGGATGACGAAGAGGAAGAGGTGAGCGACATCGCCGAGGACGAGTTCTACGACGGCGAGGAATACGAGGACTACGATGAAGAGGATGGGGAGGAGCTGGAGGAGGAGGAGGAGGAAGAGGAGGAGAACGGAGACATCCCTCCCCTGGAGGGGGTGGAGGACAACACAGGGGAGTCAGAGGTGGAGGAGGGGAAGGCCGGGCGAGCGGCCTTAGACGAGGGCGGGGCCTCTGGGATGGTGGTGGAGGGAGAACCGGAAGGGGGGATCGAGGAGGTGCAGACCAACAGAACTCTGTTCAGCGAGGACCGGATGAAGGTGCAGGAGGTGGAGAGCATCGGGGTTCTGGAGGGGGAGGGGGAGGGGGAGGGGGAGGAGGACGACCCCACCATGCCTCAGATCCTGTGTGTCACCGGGGGGGCGATGGAGGAGGGGGAGGAGGAGGGAGGAGGAGGAGGAGGAGGAGGAGGAGGAGGAGGCGTGGGGCTGCAGGAGGAAGCGGGCAGTTCCTGGGAAGGCGGAGCCAAACACAGCGAGCCGACCCCCCCCAGTGAAGAGCACCCGGCCAGTCAGCAGGTGAGCACACACACACACACACACACACACACACACACACACACACACACTCTGTCTCTCTGAGCGTGGTGACGGAGCAGTGTGCTGATGGTGTTGTCCCCACAGGCTGAGCCCCCCCAGGACGGGGGTCAGACAGAGGCTCCACCCAGCAGCCTCCCAGAGCAGGAAGATCCTCCACCAGCTTCATCTTCATCATCTTCATCATCATCTGCAGCCCAAGAGGCCACTCCGACTGCGAGAAAGGAGGAGGAGGAGGAGGAGGAGGAGCCAGCAGCTGGAGGAGGAGGAGGAGGAGGAGGAGGGAGCGATGGAGAAGAGGGGAAGGGCCTGAAGAGGAAGAGAGAAGAAGCACCAAGAGAAGAAGAAGAAGATCAAAGCTCAGACAAGAAGAAGGTGACGATTCAATAATCAGCTCAAACCAACAGTCTGTGATTGATCCTCTGATCTGTGATTGATCCTCTGATCTGTGATTGATCCTCTGATCTGTGATTGATCCTCTGATCTGTGATTGATCCTCTGATCTGTGATTGATCCACTGATCTGTGATTGATCCTCTGATCTTTGATTGATCCACTGATCTTTGATTAATCCACTGATCTGTGATTGATCCTCTGATCTGTGATTGATCCACTGATCTGTGATTGATCCTCCGATCTTTGATTGATCCTCTGATTGATCCACTGATCTGTGATTGATCCTCTGATCTGTGATTGATCCTCTGATCTGTGATTGATCCTCTGATCTGTGATTGATCCTCTGATCTGTGATTGATCCTCTGATCTGTGATTGATCCACTGATCTTTGATTGATCCACTGATCTGTGATTGATCCTCTGATCTTTGATTGATCCACTGATCTTTGATTAATCCACTGATCTGTGATTGATCCTCTGATCTGTGATTGATCCACTGATCTGTGATTGATCCTCCGATCTTTGATTGATCCTCTGATTGATCCACTGATCTGTGATTGATCCACTGATCTGTGATTGATCCTCTGATCTGTGATTGATCCACTGATCTGTGATTGATCCTCCGATCTTTGATTGATCCTCTGATTGATCCATTGATCTTTGATTGATCCACTGATCTTTGATTGATCCACTGATCTGTGATTGATCCTCTGATCTGTGATTGATCCACTGATCTTTGATTGATCCTCTGATCTTTGATTGATCCACTGATCTGTGATTGATCCTCTGATTGATCCTCTGATCTTTGATTGATCCACTGATCTCTGATTGATCCTCTGATCTTTGATTGATCCTTTGATTGATCCTCTGATCTGTGATTGATCGTCTGATCTCTGATTGATCCTCTGATCTGTGATTGATCCTTTGATCTGTGATTGATGCTCTGATCTCTGATTGATCCTCTGATCTGTGATTGATCTGTGATTGATCCTCTGCTCTTTGATTGATCTACTATGCAATCATAAAGTAAATTTAAAATACAAATAAATAAATAGAGCAAGAAATGTGAGTCCCAGAAGTAGCTGAACATTTTTAATAGACCTTAAATGTAGTATTATAATGCTAATGACACTACTAATTTGTGTACGAAAAACTGCATTGTCTACTAAATGCTGCATTCTAGAATACTAAACACTACATATATGTGTACTGTATACCACATTTTGTACTAAATACTTCTTTGTGTGCTAAAGAATACCACACTGGACAACTAAATACTGCATTGTGTACTACTAAACACTGCATTGTGTACAAAATACTACATATTGTACTATTAAATATTACATTATGGATGACTAAATACAACGTGTACTGAGCACTACATTGTGGACAACTAAATACTACATTGTGATGATATTGAAGGAACCAAACACCAAATAATATATTATGGAAGAAATATACTTCATTAAAAGCACACAACTGAACTAGTATAAAGATGTATAAAACATATATATACATGAATATAACAAATACAAAGATGCTAAATAAAACTTTACTTCAGGAGCCACATACAGTCCAGTTTCATCTTGAGTGGCTGGACTGGTAAAGTATTGCTATACTAACCTTTAAATTTACTCTTTAAAGTATTTCTTTGTTGTGGTAGTACACAGTGTACATGATGAAACTGTAGAATTCATAAGATCAAACAATTAGTACTGGAAATGACTCCAATCTCAACATCAGGTCCATTTGAATGAAACATTGTGGTAAAATACAGTGAAGTTAGTTACTTCTACACTGTTAGTTACTGCTACAGTGTTAGTTACTGCTGTGTGTACACTGTTAGTTACTGCTACAATGTTAGTTACTGCTGTGTGGACAGTGTTAGTTACTGCTGTGTGTACACTGGTAGTTACTGCTACAATGTTAGTTACTGCTGTGTGTACAGTGTTAGTTACTGCTACAATGTTAGTTACTGCTGTGTGGACAGTGTTAGTTACTGCTACAATGTTAGTTACTGCTGTGTGGACAGTGTTAGTTACTGCTACAATGTTAGTTACTGCTGTGTGGACAGTGTTAGTTACTGCTACAATGTTAGTTACTGCTGTGTGGACAGTGTTAGTTACTGCTACAATGTTAGTTACTGCTGTGTGTACACTGTTAGTTACTGCTACAATGTTAGTTACTGCTGTGTGTACAGTGTTAGTTACTGCTGTGTGTACACTGGTAGTTACTGCTACAATGTTAGTTACTGCTGTGTGTACAGTGTTAGTTACTGCTGTGTGTACAGTGTTAGTTACTGCTACAATGTTAGTTACTGCTGTGTGTACAGTGTTAGTTACTGCTGTGTGTACAGTGTTAGTTACTGCTACAATGTTAGTTACTGCTGTGTGTACAGTGTTAGTTACTGCTACAATGTTAGTTACTTCTGTGTGTACAGTGTTAGTTACTGCTACAATGTTAGTTACTGCTGTGTGTACACTGTTAGTTACTGCTACAATGTTAGTTACTGCTGTGTGTACAGTGTTAGTTACTGCTACAATGTTAATTACTGCTACCGTGTTAGTTACTGCTGTGTGTACACTGTTAGTTACTGCTACAATGTTAGTTACTGCTGTGTGTACACTGTTAGTTACTGCTACAGTGTTAGTTACTGCTGTGTGTACAGTGTTAGTTACTGCTACAACGTTAGTTACTGCTGTGTGTACACTGTTAGTTACTGCTGTGTGTACAGTGTTAGTTACTGCTGTGTGTACACTGTTAGTTACTGCTACAATGTTAGTTACTGCTGTGTGTACACTGTTAGTTACTGCTACAATGTTAGTTACTGCTGTGTGTACAGTGTTAGTTACTGCTACGTTAGTTACTGCTGTGTGTACAGTGTTAGTTACTGCTACAATGTTAGTTACTGCTGTGTGTACAGTGTTAGTTACTGCTACGTTAGTTACTGCTGTGTGTACAGTGTTAGTTACTGCTACACTGTTAGTTACTGCTGTGTGTACACTGTTAGTTACTGCTACAATGTTAGTTACTGCTGTGTGTACAGTGTTAGTTACTGCTACACTGTTAGTTACTGCTGTGTGTACACTGTTAGTTACTGCTACAATGTTAGTTACTGCTGTGTGTACACTGTTAGTTACTGCTACACTGTTAGTTACTGCTGTGTGTACACTGTTAGTTACTGCTACAATGTTAGTTACTGCTGTGTGTACACTGTTAGTTACTGCTGTGTGTACAGTGTTAGTTACTGCTACAACGTTAGTTACTGCTACAATGTTAGTTACTGCTGTGTGTACACTGTTAGTTACTGCTACAATGTTAGTTACTGCTACAACGTTAGTTACTGTAATGGAGCTGCTGCTACTTCAACTGGCTTCAGGAGCCAATTACTGCCTGGGCCCCCAATTGGAGTACTAGACCCAGTGCCAGACCTAGTACTAGGTCTCGTACCAGTACCAGACCCAGACCCAGAGCCAGACCCAGTACTAGACCCAGTACTAGACCAAGACCAAGACCCAGAGCCAGACCCAGAGCCAGACCCAGTACTAGACCCAGTACTAGACCAAGACCAAGACCCAGAGCCAGACCCAGTACTAGACCCAGTACTAGACCAAGACCAAGACCCAGAGCCAGACCCAGTGCCAGACCCAGTACCAGACCCAGACCCAGACCCAGTACTAGACCCAGAGCCGGACCCGGACCCTCTCAGTGAATGGAGACTGTAGAGGACACCCTGCAGGTGATGAACTTGATCTTTGACTCCTCAGTCACGGAGACGTTTGTGACTCTTTCAGGTGGACGATGACGCCATGGCGTCCATGTTGGCTGACTTCGTGGCGTGTCCGCCGGACGCCGAGGAAGGAGCCTCTGGGTCCAGTCGTTCCTGAACGCCGTTGCCGAGACGGCGCCATGGCTGACCTGATCCTGTGTCAGTGGTCACGTTAACCTGCTGCTCCACACCGGAGTCACTTTGTTTGGTTTGGTTTTTCCTCTTTCACAATAAAACGTCTTTCATGAGAAACAGATGCTTTACTGGGATTCATGTTCTGCTGACCTGTCTGTGGTGTGACCTGTCTGTGGTGTGACCTGTCTGTGGTGTGACCCGTCTGGTGTGTGACCCGTCTGTGGTGTGACCTGTCTGGTGTGTGACCTGTCTGTGGTGTGACCTGTCTGGTGTGTGACCTGTCTGTGGTGTGACCTGTCTGTGGTGTGACTTTGGACCTGTCTGTGGTGTGACCTGTCTGTGGTGTGACCTGTCTGGTGTGTGACCTGTCTGTGGTGTGACCTGTCTGTGGTGTGACTTGTCTGTGGTGTGACTTGTCTGGTGTGTGACCTGTCTGTGTTGTGACCTGTCTGTGTTGTGACCTGTCTGTGGTGTGACCTGTCTGTGTTGTGACCTGTCTGTGGTGTGACCTGTCTGGTGTGTGACCTGTCTGTGGTGTGTGACCTGTCTGTGGTGTGACCTGTCTGTGGTGTGACCTGTCTGTGGTGTGACCTGTCTGTGTTGTGACCTGTCTGTGGTGTGACCTGTCTGGTGTGTGACCTGTCTGTGGTGTGTGACCTGTCTGTGGTGTGACCTGTCTGGTGTGTGACCTGTCTGTGTTGTGACCTGTCTGTAGTGTGACTTTGGACCTGTCTGTGGTGTGACCTTTGACCTGTCTGTGGTGTGACTTTGGACCTGTCTTTAGTGTGACCTTTGACCTGTCTGTCCAGTTGTCTGTTGTTACGTCCACCAAAGACGTAATAAAATATGATGTAACTCTGTCAGTTGCTCTAACAGTGAATTGTCTTTGTAGAAAGACAATCAGAGACGACTGGTGGAGCTCTGTCCTCTGAAGGATTCAGGACAGATTGATTATAGGTCTGGAGCCAGGTCCAGCCCTCAGGGCGTTTCTTGCTCACTATTTTTCACTATTATTTCCAGTTAACAAAGGACAGCGCTGGGCCACCACAAGTTGGTTCTGACCCCTGACCTTTGACCTCTGACCTTTGACCTCTGACCTTTGACCTCTGACCTCAGGGCCAGAAAACCTTGTGGAGAAAAGTTCCCGGTGAAATGATGTGAGTGTGAACGTGAAGACAGTCGTCGTGTCCGTCTTCACATTTCTTTCTGAAACTTTCTGCTTCAGAACCACTGGTGAGTTTTACGTGTTGAGTTCCACACGGACACGGTGAAACACCCGTGTTGCTCCGCCGCCGCCGCCACTCATTTATTACCTTTTCAGCATTTCACAATTAAACACTTCACTTCCTGTGTAAATCGCGTGACTACGGAAGTCTCAAAGGATTACAAGAAAACTTCAGAATAAGACAGTAGAATAAATCACTACCTCGGGGTGTCCCACCTTTTATTGTCTCTGAGCTTCGTTCAAACAGTGAGCGACTGGTGTTTTGGACCATTTCTTCAGATCACTAATTCCCTTCTAGAACAGGTAAATGTGCTTCTTCTGGAAACATTCAAATATATTGACACCTGATGTCCATAGAACGTCCACCAGCATGTCCACTTTGTAAAGTCACTAATCAACAATACTTAACAGGTACACCTAGAAATCTAAATCGTGAAAAGGAACTTTACAAGTTGAAAAACTTATAAAGTTACAGATACAAATCACTTGTTTATGCTCACTGTTCTAACGACAATCTAGACGTTCTCAAGGTATCAAATTGTACAACGGCTCACTACTATAATCAAAGAAAAGTCGGCAGCGCGCGGAATATGGAACCACACTCATACACTGTCAAAACATAAACACTGCACTAGTGCAACCTTCTGAACATCGCATGGTCACCATCACCTGGTCACCATCATATGGTCACCATCATATGGTCACCATCACCTGGTCACCATCACCTGGTCACCATCACATGGTCACCATCACCTGGTCACCATCACATGGTCACCATCACCTGGTCACCATCACCTGGTCACCATCACCTGGTCACCATCATATGATCACCATCACCTGGTCACCATCACCTGGTCACCATCACATGGTCACCATCACCTGGTCACCATCATATGGTCACCATCATATGATCACCATCACCTGGTCACCATCACCTGGTCACCATCACCTGGTCACCTCCAGGTGCTGCAGAGCTTCAGTCAGTGAGAAGAGTGACACTGGAAGCAGGAGTGGATCTGCTGATTGTGGTTTTAAAGTTCATTCTTCACTCGGCTTCTCAACTTTGATCTGATTTTCACTGATTCACACAAACATGGTGACCAAGTCCAGCGTCCATCTTCACTTCCAAACTCCAGTAATGCTGTGAATGCTGCTGGGAGTTTAGCCGGACATCACCTTGGAGATTTATGACCTCCACCTCCACCTCCACCTCCATCTCCACCTCCACCTCCACCTCCACCTCCACCTCCACCTCCACCTCCATCTCCACCTCCATCTCCACCTCCATCTCCACCTCCACCTCCACCTCCACCTCCACCTCCATCTCCACCTCCACCTCCACCTCCACCTCCATCTCCACCTCCACCTCCCTCTCCCTCTCCACCTCCACCTCCACCT
>NW_028292184.1:0-49838 GCF_963383615.2 Lipophrys pholis
CCCAACCCCAACCCCAACCCCAACCCCAACCCCAACCCCAACCCCAACCCCAACCCCAACCCCAACCCCAACCCCAACCCCGTTGTGAGCTGATTGAGCTGAGTGGGAATCAAGAATGATTTGTTGATGTAGGTCTCATGGAAATGCTTTTTTATATTAAATTGGACTAATTTTTTGACTGCAATAGTATATACCTTGAATTGGGCAGACAAAATCACTTCCATGTCACTTTCGCATTGAGATTCTCTCATCCTTTGTTCTTATGTTTTCTAATCTCTACTCCAGCAATACCGATGCAGAACTCTAAATGGCATAACCATACATATTCATTAACATCAAATTAATATTTTATAAATATTAATTATCAAATTATTGATTTCATTTCAAGAGCATGAATCTTAGCAGCTTTTTATTCAACAATACTTTCTAATAGGTTGGTCCCTTAGCTATCACCTTAGGAGCTAAGTCGAAAGTTTTCATAGTGGAGATAATTAATACCAATGGAAATTTGAAGCATAGTTTGAAACCGAAAAATTTGAAACAAATTTTCATCCAGTTAATCTACACCTTAATCTATAACATTCGAAGCCTCATTATCATTATGATGGTGTAGGATTTGAACAGTAGATTGGATTGTAGGACAACAACAATCGTATTATCCTTTTGGGCATCCTCGTCATTTGCTATTGCAGGGACATATGAAAGAGGGAGGATATTTTCCACATATATTCCTACTGAAAGGCGAGTGTTGAAAATCCTGCTTGTGAAGTTCAGATAAAATTCTATAATTCTAGGGAATCCATAGCCTAGTCCGAACTATAGGTCGACATATCCCTCGACGTATAATTCTCCTCCAATGGTTCTGAAGTTAACAAGTTTAATGACCCCTCCAATATACGCAGCAAATTGATACCCAAAAGAGATAAGGATGTTTCCTACAGGGGTTGGAAGAGAGATAACATACTGACATTGAAGATTTTTTAACAAATTGTCTGATTTTTTCTAAAAAAGAACAACTTCTTATGAGTCATCAGCCTCTTCAATAGTCTAGATGATGCTTTTGGTATACTACTCTCCCTTTTTAAGAAAGTGCATTTTATCGAAAAGTTTATCTTTCAATATTTTTTACACCTCATCTTTTAGTTCAATCACTTATTGTTACACACTCAGCAATAAATTTAATGAAAGACTGATCGCTTCGAAAGGAGCTGAAATTATTTTTAGCAGTCTTTCATTATCGGTGAATAAACTGGCGATTTCAATGCTTATTGTCGATCATTATTGGTCATGTTCATCAATGAAGCTTGAATGACTTAAACTGTTGATTCTGTCGATTTACCAAGCCCGATTAAATCAAAACTCTTAAGCTGGAGAATCCTTTAGAAACGATGATCTACTTACTTAACATTATCTTCTATTGATTTGAGTCTTCTTTCGATAGTCTGCTTCAGCTTTTTACTACGATCTGATGCTTCAGTTATTTTCTCAAAGAGAGATAAATCAAGCTGATTCATTGAGTCTTGTAAATTTTGTAAAGCATCGTCTATCGTTTCAAAGAATGGATCGATTCCATTGAGAGATTGTGAGAGAATCTGTCTAGAATCTGATGCAATACTGTTTAATCCATCAGCGAATTCATTAGGCATTTATCCACAAGTTGTATAATATTTGACTAAATTGTCTTCAGGGTTGTATTAACAGATTTACTTGACATCAGATATAGCTTCTGCTAACTACTTGGGTAGGGTCTGTAAACTTGTGAAGTTCATTTTTTTCAAATTGTTGATCACTGTATCAAAAATATTAAGTCTGTCTGTAATTTTATCGATGAAGCCATCCTTGAAATAAGAGAGACTGTCGAGTATCTAATCGACTTCCTTCAAATTTATTATCGACAGTTTATCCATTATTGTAT
Source organism: Lipophrys pholis (assembly GCF_963383615.2). Classification (NCBI taxonomy): domain Eukaryota; kingdom Metazoa; phylum Chordata; class Actinopteri; order Blenniiformes; family Blenniidae; genus Lipophrys; species Lipophrys pholis. The sequence continues at coordinate 1,916 of NW_028292184.1, forward strand.
TAAAAAATTTAGAATCGCTCTTTAAACATGAGTTAAAAGCTTGAGCTTGTATGGCTAGCAACCTATCCTTGTATATAAAGAGCAGTACCTAGCTTGTCTATGTGTTCTTTCAAACTTTCCTTGTCTATAATCTATACCATCCCGATGTACCTTTAAACTTGGTTTATTTTTTCAAATTCTTGAACTATCTTTTGAACCTTTATTTCTGACTCTCTTATGGGCTTTAAGAATGATTAAAGAACATCGAGACTGAAATCAATGTTTAATTGGGAAATTCCAATAAATTGTTCAGCTGAAAATATTGCCCAGTTACTAAACTAAGTGAATATTTGTCTCCAATTTTAAATTGTGGTGACTTGCTTCTTTGCTATTAGGAAAATATTCCTGATATCGAAATCCAACGAGTTAATGATATCCATCATTTTAGTAATTTTAACTTACAAATTAAGGAAGAACTTTTCTTGTAGGTCGAAGATCATTTTTTCATCTTGAAAGGAAATGAATTTAGGTTAAAGTTCCAATTGGATAGTAGTTGTAATATTCGGGACGAAAAACAACCCGAAAATATCATCAGTTGTGTTCAAATCTGTATTGTAAAAGTTAGATAATAAGGACTTGAAGATTTCAGATTTCCTCTGAAATTGAAACATAAGATTTAGGAATTATTATGGTTCCATAAAATACTCTCCTTCCACTATTCCAATTTGCCATTCTTATTTTGTCAAATTAAAATCCTCTTTAATCACCACCATTTTATTAAGCTTCTTTTTGAGACTTTAACTGTAAATATTGAATTAACTCAGAGCTCCCATTAGATATTTTCTCACCATCTCATTTGTTGCTCGGAACTATGTAAATCTAGTTTGATTGGTCCTTCTCATCATCTCTTTAGTTTAGTTGTTTATAGCTTTTATTTCCTCTTCAAATTTTACTTGAAGAGGATTCTCTATCAACTATCGGGAGAGATTATCATAACTGGAAATTACGCCAGGCAAATGTTGTTCAGCTTCTTGTATTTAGTTTTCAAAAGCTTTCGTATTCTCCAGTTAACTCATTAAAATGGATGGAAAATCTGTGAGTGCAAATCCTTGAGTGGTCAGATTATTTTGTATATTTGAGTAGACCTTTGTAAATTTACTATATAAAGGCTTTGATAAGGAGACGTAGTTGTTAATCTCATGATCAATTCTTTCTAATACTTCATGTAAGTTTGTCATGAGCAGTCGGGTTATACAGTTAGAAAAGTTATTAACTATTTTTCTAAAAATCTTCAATCTTTTAAGCAATCATTACAATCATTGTTTTCATCAAACCAATGCTTTCAGCTAATCTATTCTTGCACTAGCGAATTTAGGCTTAGAAGATCTAGTGTGCCATCTAGTTCTTGTGCATCTTTATAAATTTAAAATACCGCATTTTTTTTTATATGTCTAAGAATAAGAGTCTGAATATTGTGTATATGCTTGATTCATTTAACTAAGTTTAGTTTCAGCTAAATTCACCACCTCCTTCAATTGTTATAAACTATTCTTATACAATTCCAGCCTTTGGTTAAAATCTTTAAAAATTGACTACAGAACAGTCCAATCACTGACAGCAGGAGTGTTTAAAGATGCCATTATTTTATTGTAAGTGACATTAAAATTGACCAGAAAATTATCATTTAAAAACTATTATAAAAAGACTGTTCGCCCATTTTGTTAGTTGCTTCTCTACTATATTAACTATAGGCCGATATAATGAGATTATTAGCCTCTGTAAATTTCGCCATAATAGATCCCCTACATTTGTAAATACGTTGTGTGCAGCATCATAGGGGTAGTTTTTCATTTTCTCGTAGTAGTCTTTTATACTCTTAGAAATCCTTTCCTTCTACTCCTCTAATTTAATCAGATAAACGTCAAATTCAGTGGCTTTTAGATTTAACTCATCCAAAGAGGGCTTTATATCAAGCTCAACTCCTTCACTTAAAGTAATTCCGACTCCTAGCACAATCTCACTGACAACAGCAATATACTTTGCTGATAAGGCTGTATGGAACTGTTAAAACGATTATAGTTAAGAGAACTGATCCTAGTAGTACTGGTAGACGGGGAGCAAAAGAGATTTAGCTTTTCAAATTCACTTTTAATGAGTCGTCTGTCATAATTGTATTGTAGACAACTATCACTTACTACTTGCTACTATCTATCAACTGTGTGTATTATGGAACCCCAACGAAATTGCTACTAAATTATGCGATCCTTCCTTGGACTGCTTGAAAACCTGCAATTGCAATGTCCTTGAGAGTGTCGATCACCTTCTAACTATTTGTGACTAGTTGAGAGAGAAGCACCACTCTGTTCTCAATAAATTGGAAGGTGTCACTTTCAAAGATCTTTTTTAAATTATTTGTCAGCTTGATAAATTTCAGGGATTCTGAAGCAATGTTATTTTATCCTGCGAACTGGAGAATTATATCTACAACATTCATGAATGAAAATCCAGTCTGCTTGAATACTTTCAGACTTGTCCCATCTTTAAACTTTTTTAAACCTTCTATCAGCGTCATGCCTGTACTCAATAAACTAGTGAAAGTCTCCTTGTACCTCTAAATGTAAGTGACAATCTTGCCTAATGTGTAATGCATTGAGATGGGCTGAGTTCTCTTTCAATTCCTCCTTTGCCAGTAGCATACTCATAATTTTTCCGACTTCTATGTGAGAATAACCTCCTGCTAAAAACCGAGGATAAAAGAGTTTGATTGATTCTTTAGCTCAAGCAAAACATAATAGGTCAGAAATCCTGTAATAGAAATGCCAAAAATGTTGGTTTTTAAGATTTTCTTTTGTTAATAAAAATCCAAAACCCTTATGCAATCTGGACAAGATTATAATAAGCGTGTTTGCTGATCATTCATATCATTTGGTATGTCTCCTGAACTTTCAAGCAACTATTATTGTAAAGCGATGAGATGAGTAGAATAATTTTGTTCCTTGTTTATGTTGTAAAAATCAGTTAATATCGCCCTTATTTCTGGTTTGATTTCATATTTTTAAGCTAGTTCGATTCTGGCTTTTGAAACTATATCGAAATGATCTGGCTCAATGCCATCGTCTTCCTGATTAGATTGTAAAGTAGTGTTTGAAAAAATCCAATTTTCAATCAATTCATTGTTTCTTGAACAGAGCAGATTCCAGGTAATCGAAAGTTTCATTAGCTTCTGAAGAATTTGAGGGTGGCTTTACAAAAGTTTTGTTTAGTTGCAGACCTCTTTTTGTTAAGCTTTACTATGAAACTTCAAGGACTTAATCCATTCCCGGTCGATATTGCAAATCACCCTAAACATGATCGTATTTGTCTTTATCCATAGCAGGAAGAAACATCTCGATCAACTTTGGAATGAATTGTTTGAATTCAGGGTCAAGAAGATTGGGATATTAAAAATCAGTTACATTTTCAGTATCATAAGCATACCTGAATTTGAAGCAAAGGAACAATTCAGCCATTTTTGAAAGACATCCATTGAATCTTAATTTGCTTCTTAAGTTTCATTCTTAAGATGTAAGGGCTTGGGAAAATCTCATATTAATAATGATTACCATCTTTTGTAACTGAGATATTTTTTACCAGGACCATGAAGCTTGAACTAGAAGAATCTGTTTCTAAACAAACGAATTTGATGAAATATTACACTTGAGAACCGTACTATTTTCCATCCTTGACAAAGGTGGTATTTTTATGTACAAGATAATTGTAGCTATAATTTTGGCTGAATTATCTTTGGACAATTTGATTTGGATTGAACTCTCTGATAGTTGTCTCCCTGAAAACAAAAACTAACCCGACTGATAATCCAATCATTAGTAGTACTATAATAATCGTCATGCCACAGCAGCAGCCGTATTGTCTTTTTTAATCGATATTATCCGAAACTACAGATTTCTCCTAAACTTGCACAGTTATATTATTTGTATCTTCCATTCAATATTGTTATAATAGCTAAATGATTTAAAAGGATATATATTTAAAGAAGTCTCAAAGACAAATAATCAAGCCTTTATACAATATCAAGCTGCGGGGACATCATTGCATTAATAAATACAGAAAAGGTTTATATTTTTAATGATGCTTGATTTGAAAGTTGATCGCAGTAAACATCTTTATGAAACCATACCTGAGTTAGAAGAAATAGGCAGGGTATATCCTCTCTCGACACTTCTCAAACAGACACGAGATCTTAGAGAATAGTTCCATGTACAATCATTACAGCTTGTAAAGAAAATGACTGAAACTAAAATGCACGTGGCCGGACAACATATTTGCACAAGCGTTTAACATAAAATGAACCGCATCCAACACTATTAACCTTACACGAATCGTATGGTACATTTAGAATGTCCTGAAAGATCGAAGGAAGTTCTTACATCAATGCTAGTAAGATAGATGCCCTTTTACCTGAACAAATCATTGCCACTCAAGGCCCATTTCCCAACACAGTAGGACAGTTCTGGAACATGGTTTATGATCAAAAAGTTAGTTTCATTCTCATGTTGTGCAATTATGAGGAGAAAGGCCGCCCAAAATGCTCACGCTACCTTCCTGAGTTAAGGCCTCTTTAGCTTGAAGGTATGACCGTCACTCAGGTGGAATGTGACTATGGATTGAAGACCTTACAGATCGACGATGAGAGAGGATAGCATTATGTCAAGCACAGGGCTGTGACATGCTGGTTGGATCATACTGCTCCTACTGAATAACAAATTCCTGTCATAAACCAACTACTGGACGAGGTGATGTGTAGGATCCGTAATGGGGAAACTATCCTCGTGCACTGCCACATTGGAGTAGGTAGGACTGGCACCTTTATTGCCATGCTACATTTACAGTTACAGAACGAGTACCAGAGAGAGCAAGGAGTGGTACTTCAAGAACGACAGTTTTCGATTTTCGAGACTGTGAGAAGGTTGAAATAAATGCGGAAGGGCATGGTTAACATTCCTTAGCAGTATGGATTTTTGTACAGGTGGTTGTAAGACATGCAATGATAAGTGTCATTTCATTAGCTCAATTACTGTGATAGTTTTATCTTGTGTGATGTGTCATGCTACTAATGCAGCTGCTCTCTTGGAATGAATTAAAGTGAGGCTCGGATTGGATACTTGCTAACTACTTGGTTCACTTATCTTTCTTTACCCTTGAACACTGAATAGTATTTGCCCTCCGTGCTTTTGCTGGGTACTCCAGTTTAGTAAACCATTGTGGATCCACACGGTCCTGCCTTGTCATAATCCTGTCACGGTTTTTAGAAAAGTCAAGGTTAGCCTTTTGCTCCCAGTTCTTTTTGATATGATCGAAGTTACATCTAATGGTATCAAAAGTAGGCGCTCGTTCTTAAAGTTTATGAACCAAAAATCTGCGGTTTGGATAGGACTTGAAATCATGGATAGAGCAAATACTGTTCCACCGGTCTCTTTCCTAGAGAGGTTCATCCCTGCCAACCAATTTCGGACAGATTTAATCTGAAGCCTGGTAACAAGGCTGGTAGTGATAGTTACGGTAATTTGATTAATGATTGCTCATTCTTTGTAAATTAAATGTTTTGCTTAGTGTCTCTGCTAAGCAATACTTTCCCTTTGCGATAACAGTTTATGCTATCTTGAGCATCTTATTTTTAACTGGTTGTTGGTTTTTTGTCTTGGGATGGCTTGCGTAGGTTGAAGCCGGGCTTTTGATCAATTAGGCGTTAATAAACTTGTTTGGGGACTGAAATTTTAAATCCTGAAACGGGTGGGTTTTTGTTTTGATAACACAATTCGCGGCTGTTATCTCTTGTGTGGAACATAAGGAATGGGGAAAGCTTGTTTCTGCCGACTGTGTCAAGCGGTTAGTGTTTTTTTTTGGCTTTCTGGCTATAATACAAAATTTACCTCTTAGAATGTCTTTTGGGTTAAACAGGCTTAATAAGGTGATCCTGCGTACGACCAGTCTTCGAAAAAGACACAATCTTAGGAATATCCTTGAAATTCATTATTAATTAATCAACTTGTTTAAGTACGGCTTATTCTCCGCAATTTTTGGTTGATTTCTTATAATACTGCCATACACCTATCCTTCTCCAGCAAGCCTAGGTCTTATGGCACCAGACCAGTCTGCTGGAGCTCATATTTTGCTGTTGAATTGACCAGGTTCTCACACAAATTTATGAGTGTATTTTCTTGTTGGAAGACAGCCCTGCGTTCATCTTCATACTATTAAGTACAGATCTAGTCCTGGATTTTAACCTTGGAATAGTCAACAGATACGATGTTGATATCACGGGCGTGTATTAACATTTCAAACAGATGCTTCAATCGTTATTTAATCTTAGTGTTTATTGAGTTCTTGTGGTTCAGGTAGATCAGTTATGCACACTTGTAAAGGTTGTCGACCTAGACTGACTCATCTAATTTTGTTTTTTATATGGGGTTCTAAACAACTTGGTTTTTTGGGTCACTTGTAAGTAATAAACTTTCTATTAATTCCTCCTGCTCAATGGCAGGCAGGTAAGGTCTCAACAGCTAGATGATCTCGATGATGCCAATTTTTTTTTTGATGAATTTCGACAGTCCAAGACATTTCCTGAACTCATCTTCAATAACTTGTTTGAGAGAGTCAGGATCGAGCTTATTATTCCGAGCCTTTTTCTTTAGATCCTCAAGGAATGCAAGATGTTAATCCTCGCGGGTTTCGTCAGCATCTATCTTTTTCTCTTCCTTACCCTTCAACTCTGAAAGCCTCTTATTTTTATCTCCTTTTTTACTCTTTCTTTTCTTTGAAGTTTTTCCGATCAGGTCGAATTCCACCCTGGACATTTTTTTTACTCTATTATAATGCTAGGGCTAAATTGGTTGAACTGAAAGTTTTTATTCCTTGACGATAATACTTTTATCTTTTTCAACAATCGATACCTCCTTCTCTTCCTCCTCCCTAAAAGTTTAGTTTTTAAATTCGATTGACTAGATTTCTTTAGGACTGAAGAGTGACATTTCAAGCTAGTTTATTTTAAGACGACTGCCCATTTGCACTTTCTTTTAAAGTTCTCTTACTTTTCTTCTTAGGAAATTCCCTTTGACTCGTTGGATTAGGATTATTGATAATTAGATTAGGCACGTCTGAAACATTTTAATGCTCCTTCTATACTTAAAAGGGGGCTCTTTCCTCATCCATCTACTCCATCTACTTATTACTTATCTAGTGCTCGCTGCCTGATTCTATCTATCTAATCTATATCATCGGTTAGTTAAATGAAATTTCCTCCTATATTGTCATTTCAGGTATATTGAAAGGGTTCTCTTTTATGGAATGTTGGGATTGCAAGCTGGGCGTTGATATTACTTATGCTTTCTTTTTACGTAGATACTGACGCTTTGTAGTGCGCTTGAGGTAGCTTTTAGGTTGGGTTGAAAAGACTACGGGTTTGGCTGTTGTCTTACCAGTGCACTCTGAAAAGATCTGATAGATCTCTGTAAGCAAATCATAATAAGACTGCTTCCTCTCCTCCAATTCTGCAAGTATTTTCTGGGCATTCAAAGAATCATATTACTTGACTTCCCTGATCTTATCCTAAATAATCTGTGCCCGGTTCTACAGAGTCTACTTGAGGCCAATCAACTCAAGAGGGGAGTTAATAGCTGCCTTTATTAATGCTTTCATACTATCATCAATGACCTGTTTTCCCTTCTTTGTTATGTGTGACCGAGCCTTTAACATGTGCATTTCAGACAGGTACAGCAGATGTAGCTGTGGTTAAACATCCAATCCAATCATGTTAGGTTCAGAGACAAAACGCTCTGACAATGGTACCATTTACTCCAGTCCGATAGTGCTTGTAGGGTTCAAGATAGGTATTCTGGGGATTTTTTTTATGCGGGTTGTCAATTTGGATCGCTAGTAGAATGTTCTTTTGGTGAATTGTTCAGGTAGGCGAATGGTGGTTGTTGTTTCTGGTCTATTTATTAGCTGCTGCCAACGGTTAGTAGGATCACGAGTCCCTGCGCGAGTGGTTGTACCCCGGGTGAGAACAGGCCTTTTAACCTCAGATGAATTGAATGTCCTTCTGAAGGTGAGCTCAGCAGAAACAGGGATATTTCTTAATGAAATTTTTAGAGACATAATAATATAAGGTCAGTAGATAGGTAATATGAATTTGTGCTTGGCAACAACGCCATCCAGGTTAGACTCAATCTTATTAACCTTTTCAAGCAGGTTGTGCCTCGAAATTCTCTACTCGTCCACCTCCATCTCCAACAGTTAGAATTAAATCACTTCTTCGGGAGTCTTATCACTACCGCAGTCTTCAAGGCTGCTGCTGATAAAGGTGATGTCCTCGTCCTGGTCGTAGTGTGAGTATACTGAAATTTTACGAGTTCTAACTTCAGTCTGATCACTGTTGAAAGAATCGATTACAGTCATCTGCACTGAGTCTTGTTCAAGAGAAATTTTGTAATCCTGGCTGCGCTTTCTGGGCGGAATTTTTATTTCCTATTCAAAAGGAAGTTGGCTATGGTGGATAGTAACATCGAGCAAAAATTGGTCAGCTGCTTGGTGAAGCGAGTGCAGAGTTGATTTTCCAAGTGTTCAGGAGGGATGTAGCCCACATTGAATGAGAAATCCATGAAATAGTCTTTGAGGCGCTTGTGATGCTTGTCCTTACCGTAATAGTTATCGTAGAGCTAGCAATTCAGCAGAGTAATTTTGATTAGATAGCGGATGACTTAGTACAGGTTCTTTTGAGGTAAAAGGATTGTCCCTGACTGTTATGTGCCTTTGAATTGATATGTCTCTACAGTAACGTTGCTCAGTCTAGCGTGTTTCGGGCGTAGAAAGATGCTCAGAGTGAAGGCTATCTCTCCAGTCTTTTTGAAATGTTGATTGAGTAGTTTATGATGTTGTACTGAGGCTTGCTGATCAGTTTGTTCAGTTGTTCCAAATAATCTCTGCCGGCACAAAATCTCGATTGATTTTGGAATATGCCTTGAAGCTATCAATTTGAGTTCGTTTGACATCTATACGAGTACCAAGGACAAGTTCGATGAGTAGGCTGATAAGGTCGATTTGAAAATTGATGGTGTTCATAAATATTAAATATTATGATTCGTTACCCTTACGACCATCATTTATTGTAGCTTAAACAGAGCGTTATGCCATTTTGAAATTGATGCTGACATAACATGTATTATGATGTTCATTCAGCATCATCCCAGGGTGAAGTTGGATTTGCCTCCGGGTGGGTTCTTCACTCGCACGCTGGTCTTCTCCTGCACCACTTCGTCCTTACCCTTCTACTGTCCTCCAGGGGGGTTGTGAACCTTGACCGAAGTTTTCTGCTGATTCATTCAAATCAATATAATAAAAGGAACTAATTAAAATCTTCATTTCCTCCTGGCCATCTCACTGATCATCTTTGATCTCCTTTCGCATTTGCCCTCTGTTAGTCGGTTGTAACTGTCGATGAAGACGTTCCTCTCTACTTCTTGGTTGAACATTGGCTGGATTTGAATTTATAATTCTTACTTATCTTTCTAATAACGCTCTTGCTTTGGTTTGCTTGATCCTGGCCTTCTTCCTTTTGATGTTTTGGGTCGAGTGCTTACTTTCTCATAGTATTTATCGTGCTCCATTTCTCTGAACTTCTCCTCTTTAGAGGTGCCTCGCCTCATATTCTTTTTTTTACTCACTGGACGGGGCTAGTCCTAACCTTTCCATGAAAATTATCGAAGTCCCATAGAGTTTGTCATCCTAACAGTTGGTAAGGGTTTTTCCTTCTTAAACCTCAGCTTTGTCCTCCATGCGATTCAAGACCCGCACTGGCTACTGCTTTGTGAGAAAACTGCAACAAGCCTAATCTCGTGTCTACCGATCGATTTTCTTTTTCATGAAGTTGTTGAGCATGTCGTTGACGGGTGTGATGTCAGGAATGTACGATTGCCGGAGGGTATATGGATTAGGGGTAAGCTGCCCAGTCATTTTGCTGTAGTAACCTGTCCGATAGAAACTACTCATACTGCTATTTCAATAATGGGGTTTTAAAGGGTTTGTTGCAACCGTCCATCTGATAAACCTTGTTGTGATTGCAAACGGCAATTGGAGTTGAAGAAAGAAGAGGTAGAGAAGTTCAAAGCAGAATTGAAGTTCTTAATGGCACTTAACCAGGACATGGCAGGCAGGTCGAAAAAAGGTACTGGTATTGGAAACCGGGTAGCAGACCGATAAGAGTATAGACTCTAGAGTAGAGTCTAAAACAGAGTAAAGAGACCCATATGCAGAATGAACAAATGCTGCAATAACAGATCTTTTTCCTAAGGAGATCTAACGACTCAATGAGTGAATCCATCAAGGCTCAGACTGATCGTTTTGAGAGCATGTTTAGTGATCTGCGGGATGAGCTTCAGGCTAAGGACACAATGCTATAGGAAGCACGGTATGAATCCCAACTCCAGATGTCCAGCACCTAGAATTACAAACGTTTACTCAACCAGATGGAGGAGTCTAACACAAACCTTAAAGTAGCCCTTATGAACCAGGAACAAGAATTGGAGAAGCAACTTGAAAACAACCGGAGAGTTAGTGGACAGATCTAAGAACTAATTCGAAAGAAAAAGTAGCCTGTCCGGGCCTAAGACTTGTCAGGGCTGCACAACAGACTGGCTTAGCTCTCTCATGAGAATATAGAGCTAAGGAAAAGAAATGAAGCTCTGACTCAGTAGATGTCCAAATTCAGTAGTTAGCTTAAATAGGTGAATAGACGTGAATTATAGCATAACCAGCACATTTACAGCCTGCGCACATAGCTGGACTCTAAGGAGCTATCTCTCTGCTAGCTTAAAAGAGAACTGATGTAACTCAAACAGAGGAACAGAATAAGCTGACTCTTAAAATTCAATATACTTTTAATGGGTACAGGGACAGTCATGAAGGTGTTCAACAAGAACTTCACCTAAAAGATTGATCCCTCCTCTGCCTGCTCCTTCTTTAATGCATAGGCTATTTGTATCAATGGCTCTGTGCTTGATTTCAAGAGGTTAAAGGGAAAAGGACCGTTCTTGGTCTGGGTTGTAGGATGTGACTGATTGCTGACCAAGTCCAACATGAGTGATATGCTTAACTTGCACAACAAGTACTCTGAGAAAGGACTGACCGTGCTGCCTTCCTCAGCAATATGAGCAACCAGGAGAAACGATAATCTGAGTAGTCATGAGACTAATAAAAGAAAAATACAAGGCAGATGCTCTTACATGGTTTCAGAAGGTCTAAATCAATGGACCAGATGCTCACCCTTTGTTCAAGTATTTGAGGCTGAATAGTTCTCTTCACGATGCATCTAAGGGAGAAAACATGGTCCATACCCTGGGTTCACAGTAAGTTCATATTGGATAAGGAGGGCAAAGTATTGCAATTTGTAAGACCTGAAGATTCGATAATTAATGAAGAGGTGAGGATTGCAGAGTTACTGAAATGACAGATAAAGAGCGATACATGACTGGCTTGAGGTAAAACCTACGATGCCTTGAGTCATGAAATTAATTGCTTTTAGATTTGCCTTATAGTGATGATGATAAAAAGATAAAATAATGTATGTAAATTGAGCCAGATATTGATCATCATTTTTTGTCGTATACTCTTTATATAGCACCTTTGAGGTAATCCCCCTAGTTCTGAGCATTGGAGGGCATAGGCTGAGCAGGGTGAGCAGGGTGAGCAGGGTGAGCAGAGTGAGTGGGCTGTCCACCTCTAAAGAGCTTCCTTATAATCATATTCATCCCCACTGCACCAACAATAACCCCTACCACAGTTCCTGCTATTTGCTTAAATGTCATTATTAATTTAAGAGATCATTTTATTACTATAACAGAGGAGTTAAAGGCCTTCAAGAATCTTTGCCGGTAAGTGCCTGGCTAGACACATGATAGCTAGTTCACTTGACTCGTAAACAAGGACTTGTACTTTAGCTATAGCCACTTCTTCAGTCAAACGTTGTAATGCGTCGATTATCGCGAATGTGTACATTCTCTCTCTCCCTCTGATAAGGCGATGACTGTTAGCCCCAAACTAACAGCACACCCCTAGTAACAGAGAGTAGTCCATTATGTTCTGCCCTTGAAGAAGTGCTGTGTCCGAATCCAACAGCTACAACATCTTCTTATAGTCCTTTCGTTCAAGCTAGATGAAAAGCTCATCAGACTTCAGGAAATCAATGTCCTTGCCCAAAAAAGCCTTCTTCCCACTTTCCCGACTGATGGTTGAACCCTTGATGTCAAAAAGCTTGATGTTGCTGAGCTGGACATTATCAAGAGTGTGTTAAAGGATGTTTTCCAGGATGATAAACTAGAGGTATGTGGTGTTGTTGATAGATATTGAGAAAGCCCCATAGAACTGATTTAGCAGTGTACTGCCTGATGGAGGTAGGTGAGGTAGTAGGCTTAGCAGGATCTCCCTTTCTTCTGTCTCGATTGTCTTGAGGATGAATCGGTTGTCATAGGTGTAAAAAAAGAAATTACCTGAAGCTCCCAGAGACCGGTTGGTTTATTTTATCTTCTTTGCGTAAGCTCGGGATCAAAGCTCATCCGTAGAGATTAGCCAGATATTCCTTCTCTGTGCCGGATTGACTAGAACTATACTGTGGCGAATGCTGTTGCCCGAATTCGGAATCTGCCTGACTAGAAATCCATCACCTGATGGATTTCTTTGTGGGAGTGTTGTTACTCTTACATGGACATGGCCTACTGGATGGATATGAGCAAATACTTGACGATCTACTGATTGTGCTAAGATGCAACCAACTCGTTAAGACTCATCAACCAAGAGTCGTGATGGCTCTATTCAGGAAAATTCTCTCTCAGTGTAAAGATCCTAAAGACAGCCTTGCGGAAATAGGGATCAGTTAGTCTGAATATGTTCAGGACAAAGGAACTGGTGAAAAGGAGACTAAAACTGATACTGTTTATAACTCTAAATGCTGCTTGATTCTTGTTCTTGATAAACTACAAGTTGACAACAGGCACTGTCCATACGATGACCAGTAACAAGATAGTTATCAGATGCTTAAGCACATATTTCTTCTTAGACTAAGGACATGGATCCTCTCTCAGCTTTGACAATCCGTACATACAGGAGATCAGTCCGATCGCAATGTTGATCACCTGTAAGATGATGAAATTCAATGGGATCAGTAATGGTACCTCATTATCAGTGTCTTGCTCTTGACTGTCGCAGATAAACTTAGCTTAGTAGGAAGAGAGGCTGATTAAGAGGATGGTGATGCCTATGGCAGTTGTGTGATAGTAAATATTGCGATGCTTTCCACTGATGAAAGGGCATGCGAGGGTAACCACCAAATCGACACTTAGGCAGATGTTGTAGCAAAGATTCAAAGTTTCCAACCAGAAATACGCATCGAGGTTTATCTAGCAAAAAAGCATCCCTTCCCGAGTGTCTATGTTGAACAGTCCGAAAGAGAATCTTTTGAGTAGATTTTCAAGATGGATGGTATTTTCAACTGCGAAGATGTTACACGCGATGAGGAGGAGGTTATAGCTGGCGATCATTTAGAGGAGGCAGATCATGACCATGATTTGAGAGGGATGCTTTCTGCAGTTGCCAAGGAAATAGCCGAGAGGGATGAAGATTGAAAAGAGCATGGAGAGGATCATCATGACTGCGAAGAAGACGGAATACTCACTTTACGCTTCACTCATTTCAGATATCAAAAATGTATTGTTTGCAAGTAAAGGGACAATCCTTTCTTTTTCCCTTATCTGATAAAGACGGTTTAAAATGAAAGAGGATGAGACTTGATTGATGAATGAACAATCAATTCTGTACTTAAGTTTTGAATTTTTTGGGGTTGGGTTAGGTTGACCCCTCCTACTGAATGTCTGTGGCATTCTTGATAGCTTCAGGCTATAACTCTTTCTTCTTGTCCTTATTATCGTATTGATCATGGCCGATTTCTTTCTTATCGGAACTAACTTCTTCTCCCATTTTATATAAAAATATCAAGATAGGAGGGTGTATATTAATACTATTGCAGCACATATCTTTGTCAACTTGTAAATTAGATCCATATCATAGATAATCTACGCAGATTCACAAATCCTTCATCATTCTCTCGATCTATTCCAGCCTTGTTTTATCTCCTGCTAACTATTCAATCCGGTAGAGCTTCTCCCAGAAAAAACGCACCTTCTTCTTCTTCTGCAGACCCATCCCAAGTCCACGCTCAATCAGCTGTCTGGCTCGATCCACTTCCTTCATTTTCATCTCAGCGTCTATATATATCGACCATAGGTCAGTCCTTCCAGGATGGTGTGCAATCATCTCTTCAAAGGCTGAGCGTCCATGCTCCACCATCCCTACTTGGAACTCTGCAAGGGCTGAATGAACCTGGACTAGACCCACTTTGTGAGCTTTAACAGATTATTGAACACGGGAAAGTATATGCTTAGTTTGCGCATAAAGAGGTATTGATTGGCCATTCTCGTACAAGAGCTTTCGATGCTCAGCCATGTATTTTCCGAATTAAATCCAAACTTTGCTAGACCGAGGCCATTTTTTCACCAGTCTCTTACTGATCTGCACCAACAGAGTCCATTCACCCTTCTCTTTTAACACTTACAACAGTCGCATATAGAATGGCTTGCCAGCTCCTTTTTTACTGGCCTTCGTAGCTAATCCTGCCAAATCTTCATCTTATCCTAAAGCACTTTCGAAATTGAGGAAAGCCACCCAGACCGCATCCTTGTCTTTGATGTCTGGCAGACTGGAGATAGCAGTCTAAAATTTATCACGTATTGTCTTTATGCCCTGTTGAGCCTGGATGAGCGAGCTGATGTAGAGAAGATGGCTTTAGAGACAAGGTTTGGCAAAAAGTAATTTTTTATAATGGTCGATGCCATGAGGAAGTGGCTAGGTGAATAGCTTGCATTAAGGTTTAGGCTTCTCAGCAGATTATCCCTCTTGTAATTCTTCAGCATTTTGTTCTTCTTACATTGCTTGGTCACTGCCTAACTAATCAGCTTCTTCTTGTTACCCATCTTATCCAACAAGCAGTGCCATCAACCTTTTATGTTCTGCATCTTCATCTAACTCTTCTAGTACAACCTCCTCTTCTTCTTCCTCCTCATCTACTGTAGGGAGCATTTTGGCGTTGACCTACTGTATGCTTTCTAAGAGTTACCGTACATATGCTCGCTCAAGCTCCTGTTTGTAAGCAGTTGGACTGACTCCATCATCAGTTTTTTAACTAAGTTGGATAACTGACTTGCCTGCTTCTCTATGATATTTTACTATTATCAGTCTGTCAAAGTGTCTGCCTAGTGGCAACTCTTTTTGTAGTGACAGTCCGAGAAAAGATTTTAACTCTCCAGGGCAAAGTACGCCTCTTTATCTGCAGCCTTCAATAGCGATTATGGCACTGTTCTTGGTATAGCCCCAGACCCGTCCAGAAACGACTAGTCCCACCATTAGTGTAGAATCGTTGACACAGTATCCATGCTCGATGATGCTTCTTCTCATTGACCCTTCCATCATTTTGTCCAATGGATTTGAAGGGTCCATTTTCTCCTTGGTCAACCTTCCCAGGACAAGTTTGCCAGTGTAAAATTAGACGGTAGGTGTCTTCACTAACTCATCTGACAGCTCAGCAAAAGGGATACGGATATCTGTGTTACAGCCGATGGTAACGAAACATCCAGTTGAACTGCAGCTTTTTACATATCCCATAAACAACATGCCAACTTTAAGACCAGCCATCCCGTAAACAGCAATTCTAGTTCGTAAATCTCCATTTTTTTATCGATCAGCCCACGAAGTCAACTCAGACATCTGCTTAGGGATGCCTAACTTGATTAGACTTTCTCTGAACGAGAGCTGGATTTTCGAACCAGTGTTTAGCATGACTGCTGTACGGTACTGCCCGAGGAAAGGTGAAAAGCTGTCTTTGAGCAATCTGACACTTAATCGAAAATCATCCTGCAGTTAAGTAAAATGGACAGAGCCAAAAGTATCATGCCCTATCTGAACTCGTACTCCATGCGAGGACACAGAAATAATCCTGGCGATGAGAAGATCAGGGCGGCATTGCTTTTCGTATAGGTATAGTTTATCTCTTTGGTAAAAATGAAGTCGCTGACCTTCTCGGAAATGCTCCCGCAAATTGTTCAGTTTGTCGGCCTCCTCCGCACAAACAATTTGATCGAAAGCCATCAAAGGCTGTACCTGACCCTTATCAAGTACATACAGAGGCCTGATACTGTTCTGCCTCAGACTTCGAACTACCACGAATTCAGTACCCCCAATCCACTTATCATCATGCTAAGTCTCTGCAGAGCATTCCTCAGGAGGGAACAAACTAAGTTCATTGCGTTTGTTGTGCACTGGATTGAGCAGATAAAGCTCATCTAGCACATCATTAACTTTGATGGATTCGATTTACCTTTTAGCTCTTTTGACCTACTTAAAAGTGAGCATCCCTTTGATGTTGTCCCTGAATTCAATTAGTGCTCCTCTCCCACTCGTGTGGATCACTATTCCTCGGCCCTTAGTACTACCACTTGGAGTGACCAACTCTACTTGTGTGAACTTGACGACTTTGTCCCATTCGTCAATCGCCACGATCTCGTACTTGCTTGATTAATTTGGAGACCGATAAACTCAGTTCTCCATCCCTCAAAGATCTGGGGAATTCTCTTTAGCTTTTGACCACAGTGCAGTCCGATCTTGCTGGTGGTAGCAATTGCCATTCGATCGAAAAAATTATGTGATTTAACCCAGAGGTGAGGTTGCTCAGCAAGGTACTGGGCAGGCTACCGGTCCTCAAACTATGATGAGTGGACAAAGTTGCCATCTGCCCACAAGCAACGAGGGACAAGTTATTTGACCACCTTGAATGGCCCATCTCTACGAGCAAAGCAACTGCATTCAGGCCTGTAAGGAGAGAGATTGAGATGACTTTCAGAGAGATACACAGTCGGAGGATTCATTCCGAAATAGATGATTCTAGCTTGTAATCTCTTATTCTTTGAGTAAGATTAGATTGGTTCTAGAAGGTGATCTTGTAAAATGTATCCATAACAGCAGCGGAGTAACTTTACTACTATCCCGCTATTTGTCGTATGTATAACTAGGCACTAGACAACACTACCAGGTCTCAGGAACATTTGCAGATCTAGCTGTCTAAAGTAATCTTAATCCATTGACTTAAAGGACAACAGTCTTGCACTCTCTTCGCTCTCTGCAGGCTCAAGTTCAAGACTGAGAGGTTTTTCAGTCTTATGTAGCACTTTCCAACAGAGACTGAGTCCGATTCTCGCATGCGGCACTTTACTAACAGGACAAAAGGCGTTTATTTTTGCAGGACATCTGAGACCTACACCTACGGCTGTTTTTTCAATGGAGAGAATCTCTCCTACTAGGCATTGCCCTTCAACAATCACCTTGGCCTGTACCTCCTTGTTGAGATAGGAGGGCTTCATTGATAGCTGGATGTTATGCTCAGACTAGCCTTTGATAACCCTCGTTACGACAAATTGTCCCTGCCAGTAATGCTTGATGAGTTCTTGGTTACCCGACTAGCTAGCTTGAAAGGGATCTAAAAATCCTTTCCTTAGCCTGTTGAAGTGCACCATCAGGTACTTATAAGCCGGCCCTTTCCCTCCTATGCATCCTAGACATGTGTCTCCTACTGCGAATCCAGGTGGCATCACTCTCGAACAAGCTTTTGCAAGTGTTTTGACTCAATAAAGTACTAGATCAGGTTGGTTGATAAAGGATTGTATAGGGATTCCCGAGTCATCTCCTCTTCATGGTGTGGTTTTCGTTTGGAAGGTTTGTACTGGAGAATATGCTCATCATCATCATCGAAGGTGATGGGCTTGGATTGTTTGCGAGTCTTGGCAGAATGTATGAGCACAGGCCCTTTACTAAGAGTCAGATCAGGAGTGCTCCTGAATACCTGCTGATACTAATGCTTATCCTTCCTCTCTCTCTTCATTTCAACTTTAATTACAGACTTAGATTAAAATAGTACATCATGATGTACAACATATTCAGCATCATTCGTACCAGGAGTCTGGGCCCATCCCTTCTTAGTCCATGCTCAGTTAAAGCCAGCCTAGCCAATCATTAGCCTGTTATTTCACCTGCACCACTCGTGCCGTCAGCATCTCTTTCTCCGACAGGTACAGTCCACGCTCTTGCCTCACCATCCGCACCCACTTCTCAGCTCTCTGATCATAGTACATATCTTTTCTAACATTCAGTTGGGCAATAATGCAGCCCATGACCTTGACCGAAATGCCCTACTTGGATTGTTCAGCAATCACTGCCTTGACTAGGTCTCCTGATGTCACTGACCAGGCTAGGACAAAGATTTCAGGTCTGGCGATAATGCTAGCTGAGTTGCGCTGGATATGAAAGGAGTGAGGATGGTTGACATGGAGGACAGCAAGTATGAGATGAGAGTTTTGATAGATTTTGTGAAGGTAGCGCTAGATGACGAGATTTTGTAGTTTATCGAGCCTTGACTAAAGATCAGCAGGAGAGAGTTAAAACTAATCATGGATGATGAGGCGGGTGAGCATAATTTAGACAAATGGAAAATATAAATGTCACCTTCAAATTTTGCCTTTGGAAAAGATCACCCTTGTTAATCATCATTCGGCAATAATCTTTATTTATGAATGTTGTCTATCTGATCGATAATGCCATCAGCACGCAGAGGAGAACCTACAACAACATCTCCATTCTTGACTATATGAAGAACCTTGTTGAAGTCATCTATCAGAACTGCCTGCAAAAGGCAAAGCCAGCCTTCCACCTTCTCGCCTCCTCCTCACACGGTATTCTCTCCTCTGCTGAAGACGATGACCTTCACTTTCTATATCAACTGCGCTCTATCATCCCCTCTCTTACTACATCCCTCTCTTAAACACTCAGCTTGGTCCTCGAGGAGTTGAACAGACTTGATCCTTAAAGTTTTAAAGGAGGATCAATCACAAACCTGTAAAACCACCGGTCTTCCTTTTTGGTGTTACTGACAGACGGAGATGACGAAGACTAGCTATCAAGCTTGCTCGAATTCTCTGGGAAGGACAACTTGCTTAGAAAGGACCTAAGTATCTTCCCCATGCTGGTTAACCCCATGTCCGACCGAGAATACAGAGAGCTGAGTGAAGAATATTTCATTCAGGCTATTTAGCAGAAACCTACTTACAAGAAATTGTTGGGGTTGCTAGAGAAAGGCTATGGACAGTGCTAGGTGATAAGTTCCTTTGATAGAGTGTTCAAAATGGGGCAGCTTTGTGATAGGTTTAAGCAGAGAGTCAACTTGCAGCTAAAGCAGTAGAGCAAGGAGATGCATAGCAATTCAATAGAAAGTGGAATGAGGGTCAAGAGGTAATATATAACAATCAGCCTGATCTTAAAAGGACGATCTTTGTGCCCACAATTGTATGTGAGGCCGGATTAGAAGATTCCCACGCTGTCTATTGACCTAACAAAAAACCTCAGAGAGCCTTTCTCCCAGCAAGAATCCCTCAACCTATATAACATCGAGATCACAGAATAACTAGAAGAGCTAGCCCTGCCCTTAAAAGGAAAAGTAGGGGTGTTTACTCTTAGCTATAAGGAACTCCTGGTAGGAGAACTGGTCTTAAACAACCGTGGTGAACAATTAGCAGCCTTGTTACATACTATATCACCTGACGTAAGGTTCAAGGTAATGATCGAAGATTATACTAAACTCGACCATGAAGCTAATGAAATTGAAATCAAGTGCAGAAAACAGAAAATACGTTCCAATCGGATGCATCGGCAGCGAAGGGTGATGTGTTGCAAGGCATTTTCAAGCCAAAAAGAAATCCCCACTAACACTGCCGCATTCATCAGGGAGGCACTACTTCTAAGGCCTTAATTTTTTGGTTGGGATGATGATCTCACTATCCAAGCATGCAAATAATCATAGCCTGCAAATATGCTGATGGACAACATCAGAATCTTAATGGATCAGTTCGTCAGCAGTAGCTCAACCACTCTGGATGGCGAAGAACAGTATAGGATAGCAGTTGCACCGGAGGATGTGCAGGATTCGGTTATGATAATACCTGAGTAGGTGACTAAAGAGGGGAAGAAGAAAATACGCTGCAATTTGATATTCAGTTGTCCTTAAAGGGCAGAACAGAATCGGATAGCATTGAATCTTACTTGAAAATAACATCAAATTAAACACGGATAATATTCAAATCCATCGTCTTACCTGGCTCAACCTTTACAGTGATCGGGATCGATTGTCTTAAAGACGTGAGGCTAAATTGTTCACAGCGTTTGAGTTTTGTGCTCTCTCCCAGTTGCGCCGAGCACTGAAATCATTCCAATGTGTAACTGCCTTGCTTTGAGCAGCTTTGGATTCCAGAGCTAAATCATTGTGGAGTTGCCTATTCTGGTATTCATCATTAACACGTGAACGAACTAGGCGATGGTCAAGGAGTTCTGCCTTTTGGGCTGTGGCAGCAAGACCAGTAGCTGTCCTGGCGAATCGGTTATGTCTCATTTCAGCTTAGTTAAGGCGCATGTTTTATATTTCCCTGATTTAAGAGTCGAGGTAAGGGATCTGAGTGTAGTACGGGGTATAGAGAGGCTGATACCTGGTATGATAGGAGCGATACATTAATTTATTGTTTATCCGTATCTGATATACCTTGCTTTTAATTATGCTCAATAAATATGCAGAGCTGTCACTCTACAGACTGGAAAGAGCCTGAAGACAGCTCTTGTTATTTCAAAACGGACAGAAGGAGAGAACAAATAGTTTGGGAAAACAAGGGCTGACCCTAAATGACAGACTACTGCACCAGATATAAATGAATATTATCAACAGATAATCCTTGTTGTGTTTTAATCCGTTAAATGATATCAAGGATCAAGTCCTCAGCTATCAATGGTCGTTAGTCTCTCTATCTTGATTCTTTCGGTAAGGAAAATCGACCAAAGGAGGCACTCAACCCCACTCCCCAGCCACGCTGCAGAGAAAGCCTTGAAAGCAGGCAAAAAACTTATTAGGGCATCTTTAACCGTAAGTCACTACAAAAACCTAGCAATTACCAGCAGACCCCCCTAAAAAATAGCAAGATCAGCATCGCTAAAGAAACACCTCGCAAATAAACTTTACGCTAGCACTGTGATGAGAGGCTTTCACTCAAAAAACAAAGCAGCAAATAATCAATGCGCAATCCTGACGTATTACTTTCACCAGAGTCACAAGAAGCAGATACGTAGAGAACCGAGTTCAGAGTACATCCAGAATCTTTATCGCAAATACTTGGGTGGTGAGGAGAAGAAAAGTCAAGTGTCCAGCTCTAGACTCTGTAGCATGGAGCATGATGGACAACTATAGTTCCTGCTTCAGGTGAATGAAGACAATTCTGTGGCGAGGGCTCTTTATCTGTCAAAGAATGCTCAAATGACTTGAAATTGAGTTTGTAATCATAGGTCCTAATACAAGAAATTCTTTATGTAGTGGGCATGTTGTGCATAGCTGCGTAGGGCTTACTCTCTTTCTGCTGTCCTTAATGGTCTCTAATCCTCTTCAACACTCTCCTCTTACTCAGATTTCTCCTATGATTTCTCTTATTCTGAGTCAACTTCACTTCCGACGTTCTCCTCCTCCTAAATCTCATGTAGAGCCTCTTGTTATTAGTCCACGCCTCCTATCCTTAGCACCCGAAGACCGTACTGAAGAATGTCAGGCAGCTCTTATTCAGTAAACCGTTATTCAGACTGCTCTGATTTTTCGAGTTGGTCCTCCTCGTCCTAATGCTGTCTAAGGGCAGAAGGGTTGGCAGTGTGAAGTGCGTCTTAAAGGATTTAGCGGTAAGAGTTCTTCAAACTCTTGACATTGAACATCCCATGCTCAGTGACCATCTCTTCCATTCTCTTTTTCTGCATTGATTTTAGCAAGATGTTTTCCTAAATTGTACACTCGCAAATGAGCCGATAGATACGCACATCCCTTGTCTGTCCGATCCTGTGACAACGATCCTGTGCCTGCTTGTCCATCTGAGGATTCCAGTCGGTATCGTAGAAAATTACTGTATCAGCGCCAGTTAGGTTCAACCCAATTCCTCCGGCACGAGTGCTTGAGATGAAAGCCAAAATGCGTGGATCATTATTAAACCGTTCAACGATCACTTGTCTGTCCTAGATACCTGTCGAGCCATCTAACCTGAGGTAGAGCATTCGCTTGGAAGTGAGGATTTTTTCCAACAAATCAAGCATCTTACTCATCTGGGTGAATATTAGGGTTTTGCTGCCCCTGGCACGTATGCGTTCCAGTAATCCGACCAGCTCGACCAGCTTCCCTGAGTCATAGAGGAGAGAATTCTTACCTGGAAATCCCAGTTACAGTTTAACATCGATCGGATGGAATACTGCTAGACTATGCTTGAATAGATAATTCCCTTCTTCAATGAGACTATTGAAAGTAGGGTTAACTCTAAGTCCGATGAGTTACACAGGTTTGGCCTTGATTCTGGGAACTAAAAAGATGAACTAAAGCATATAGTTCAAGTCTTAAAGCCTGTCAGTGATGGACTTACCTTGATTAATCCTGCTGACAGTAAGGCTCTACCACTCGAATGGATAGATAGCAGAAAAGGCCCATCTTTTGTCCGAACATGCCAAATTGCTGTCCAATCTTCTCACCATCTATGAATACTTATACTAAATGTAGGGTGTGTCCAAGTGACCAGACACTTACATCTACCTCAGATATGCTTGAATCAAGGGTTAGGCTAACTCTTATAGGTTGAGTCTCTACCTTTTCTGTGTACGACTGAAGTAAAGTTGGCGGTGTAAGAGCATCAGACCAATCCATGGACGAAGATCGGTTACAGTCTAAAACTGGCAGAGTGGAGGCACATAGTATTAGAGTGGGGGGAAGATGAAGGGGGAGGTGATGTTTCTGGGGAGGAATAAATCAGGGTGATTGCAGACTTTTTTCAGCTGCATGAGAGTGTTCATCATGACAATGGAATCTTTCGAAGAGAGACTGATGAGTGTGGATTTGAGGTGGATGAGTTCATCATAGAGATACTTCTGCCTGCTTGAGAGTTGGCACCTCACTATGAACTCAGTCTTTGTAGGTAATTACTTCTCTACATCTTTCTTTAACCTGCGCAAGAAAAAGGGACGTAACACTGAGTGTAATCTGCCCATTATCTGCTCTGAAATTTATTTGTTCTTTTCAATCGCCTGCCTTACAGGCTCAGAAAACCATTGCCTGAACTCATCAGCGTTATCAAACAGGTGTGGCATCAGGAAATGCAACAGGGACCAGAGTTCTGCAATGTCGTTGTGGAGAGGTGTACCCGTAAGAAGTAGACGTGCTCTGGTGTTGAACCGGGTTAGGACTTGCCAGCGCATAGACTAGTTATTTTTGATGAGATGTGCCTAATCCAGAACCATAAAGTACCATTTTTTCCTGCGGAACATAGCCTGATCGACAACTGCAAGTTTATAGCTAGTTATGCAGACATTAAAGTGGTTAGGTTTAGACCATCCTTTTCTCTTCAGCTTACGAACGGACAGTGATCCGTAATAGCTGAGGATTTTAAAGCCAGGAGCCCACCTTTTGAATTCGATTTCCCAGTTGAGGATGATAGAGCTGGGCACTACGATTAGATGAGGACCCCAAATGCCTTTATTTATGGCAAGATGTGCTATCATCCCAATTGTCTGAATAGTCTTGCCTAGCCCCATTTAATCGGCTAGAATTCCATTGACACGTTTGTCATGCAATGCCATTATCCACTGCATGCCCTCCAGTTGATAATCTCTCATTTGATGCTTCAGCATTAGAGGTTGGTATGGAATTGTCCTGATCTCTTTGATCGTAGGAAAAGGTTATCCCAGCTCTATAACGATCTTTCCTGTTAGTGGCTTGGTAGAGTTAGAAACAGGCTCAAGTGCCATGAGAGTATTGATCTTGTTTGACAGTTAGAGTTGGCGCTGGACCATGTGCTGCAATTTGCTTTAAAGAACTTCCTTTTAAACCCTCTTATCCTCCAAATTGTTGAAATATCTATTAAGACGTGAAATGCTGTTCCAAAAGTTTTTGAAGATCAGTCTGTTTAAAGATTTTCCTATTTTTCTCACTCTCAATTCCTCTTCACGCTCCCATGCAGCACGGGCATGACCGATTTTGATGTGCATGCTTTGTGTGGATTTAACAAGTTTTTTGGCTGTACGATGTTTTTACTAGCGGAGGGCAGACATTTCCCTGTGGAGATCAGTCATTTGTTGGAGCAGATTGTCCCATAGACTGTGTTCCAGCTTTGGAGGAGGACAGATTGGCAGCACCTATCCATAATGCTAATGCAGCTGTTTCAAATCCTCCATCAGGACTTGCCTTTTGTTAATTTCCTCTAGGTATTTCTAAACATCAGGAATGCGAGGTGCCTATTTGCCCTTCTTAATTTTAGTGGGATCCATCCTTACGATTTCATAGGATACACCGAGATCCTTGTCGTGAAACATCTCTTGCTTTTGGGGCTTAGCCTTCTTCCCCTTCCCCTGCTTGGGAGTGAAATCAAGCTCTTTTCTCTTCCGAGGGTGACTGTCTTACTACTCTGAGTGCTAATAGAAGTGATAGAGTGGGTCTTTGCGAGGTCTTTTCAGCCTTGTCACTCGTCTCGAATCCTCTTTGGGAGAGGAGTAATCTGCCAGACTCTTTTGTTTGTACTTCATAAGATTAGTCATGATTCAGTTCACCAATCAATCTTGAGATGAGTGCCGTCGCACTACACTCCTCCGGGATTGTTAGTTTGTCTGCAGCCGCACAGGCGAATCTACTTTCCCGTGCCTATAATCTTTTTTGGCCTGAACTTTGAACCCACATGTGATCCATCACAGAATGGTTGGTCCTTGGATTTACCGCAAACGCAGTACATATATTCCTTGCCCTCTTCTAGCAAGACTGTGTATGGCTTGGGCTGGGTACATTATCCTCTCTAGGGATTCTTTTCGACCTTCTTTTCCATGGATTTATTTTAGTATATATATATCCTTCTATCCACCATCAAATGGATTTCTTCTAAAGACTGACTCCGACTCAAGCCCTATTCTCCAGCCCTAGATTGTTCAATTTTGAAATCCGGCTGTTCTTGCTCTTTTACTTCACACAGCATTACTTCCTGCAAATTTAACATCACTTTCAGTTCTTCTATTTTTAAGTGGAAGTATTTGTTTTGAATGTCATTCTCCCTGCCTTATACACAAAAACATATAGGGCGGTTTTCCTGTAGCCTGTCTTTTCTTTATCTTGTGGTTGATCTCCGACCTAGGAACACTACAAGATGTTGAAGGTTCTGGAATACTGTTTGGTTGCAATCTTAGAAGAGTGGTTGATAATCCATTATGTGAAAAAGGTTCAATAGCTACCTTCACAGTTACGCATATTCTTATTGATGATTGCTGATCTATCAAATGCCTATGCTCATACGATTTCAACTTCAGTATGTGGACCTCGCATGGCCACACACCATTGAAGAGGATCATCTGCAGTCTCCTTGATCTTGAGCTAAAACCTCATCTCCTCCCAGCCTGCTACCATCTTCGAAAATCGTATCATCCCCTCTCCTTGAAAATACTCAAGCCGGATGATATCATTCGTAAAGAACTAAAATCCGATTGGCTGGCAGTTGTGCATGTTCTAATGATCTGAATAGCTCCATCTGTTATTGTCCATGAAGTAGCAGCCGTGTCCTAACTCCTTGTAGTTGTCAAATTCATACTCATTCTTCTCGGCCAACCGAGGTCTGAAGAGACCAATCAAGACCCAGGATCCGACCTACCATCTGTTAACTCGTATCCATAGTTTGTCCTGAGGCTTTCCTGCGCTGGCGAATTGAGGCCATGGATGATCCTTATCTCCAACTCGGATTAGCCGAGGAGTAGGACGATAGATATTTTTTAAGTTGATGAGCTCGAATGATGTTTTTGACATAATTGCCTTCGCCTTTTGGATGGCTTGTTCTGCCTGCTCATTGTATTTCTTCGTTATCAGTCGAAGTTTGTCAACTGATTCCTCAAGGAGAATTTCTTTATTCCGGAGCTAATTTTTGGCCTTATTGCTTTAATAACTTGCCTGCTTAAGCTCTTCATCAACCCTAGATTGCCTTTCATTTATTGATTTATACTTTGTCTAGACTGAGTTCAGACTATCACGCAGTTCTCTTATAACTTCCAAATACTCAAATTATTTGGCCTTCACCAAAGCCTGGAACTTAGGATAGTCCAAAAAAAGCTCTTCTTTTATCTTGGAGAAGGCCAGGACAATTTCCTTTATGAATTTGTTCTTCTGTTCAGAAGTGTCTGAAACAAGCTTCCTCATGCCGTACACCTCTGTGAAAAACTTAGCATGCTAAAGTTCCTCCTGCGTTAGTTAAAGAAAGCGTTATCTGAGCACCTTCTCAATACCTCGCATTCCTTTACCAATTTTCTCAACTGGACCAGAGTCATAGTAATAATCTATTTTTAGTTGGAAGTCCTTTCTAGTTTCGAGAAGGTGCTAACGACATTGGGAAACAATCTATTCTATTACCTGGTCCAGGTGTGAGTAGACCAAGTTTCGATCAATGTTGGACTGAGCATCCAGCATCTCTCTCTCGACATAGCCCCATTCGTTGTGTATTTTGTGTAGGTTCTCAAACTTGTGGTTATGGTGATCATTGTAAAGCTAGAGTGGACAGACTGCCTTGACCCTACGCTAGCACAGATCATCAACGCAGATGGCCACTAATTCCTGGCCATGCTACATGCACCGGTTGAGCTTCCCTATCATCAATCAATCTGTTATAAAGGTAATATCGTATTGATATATTGGATGCTCATTTGAAATAAGCGTGTTTGTCAAAGCCTTAAAAGATTTTCTCCTTCTCCTTTGAAGTTATCTGGTTGTAGAGATATTGGAGGAGACTGCCTAGTTCCTCATCCACTTTCACTCTCCACTACGGATACGCTTCAAGTGATTTGCGCAGCTAGTTGTATCTTTAAGTCACATCCTTTATCGCGATCTCTTGTTCCATCTCCATTTAGTGGGTGTAGGACAAAAGGTTAGGGGTAGCTGTAGACCTAAAGGTGCGAAACTGGATAGCCTGGATCTCATCAGCTACTCCCTGAAGTTTCTACATTAAATCATAGGCCTCGAATACCCTCACAAGCTATACTTTTGCCTCCTCATAGGCTTTTACCTAGTGCGCCTAGAAGTTGATAGGATTGATTGTGAATTTAGAAGCGAGGAAGCCATAGAATTGGCATTAAATTAGCTTGGAGTGGTCATCTTTAGCGATGTTGCATGAGAAGTTGGGAATACGAGCCTGCACGATTTGCCTTGAGGAGTGCTTGGCATAGGCTGGTAAGTAGAAGGACTGCCGAAGAATATAACTTTTTGGAGTAGCCACTTGTTGATCATTTTAATTAAAAATCAAGGCTTATTACGTTCAGTCACTTCTTGTATGGCTCAAGATTCTTTTACTTGTACCGGACAATGTCCTTCATGATCTATTCATTCAGTCGTTTGAGGATGGCCTGCTTCTTGTCGTTTCGCCGGTCAGATCCTTGTTGCATCACTTGCCCTTTACACTCAATAAGGGACTTTGACATTGATTTCTCTGGCTTGATATTTTCATTACTCCTGGGTGTCAGATTTGTTGTATTGCGCTTGCAAATTAATGGCCGTTAAAGATTCGCCTTTGCAAACTGAGACAGTTAGCACAAGCACTCCTTGTTCAATTCGAAAGCTCTCTTTGGAATTTGTATTACCACCTAGCAAAATCCTTTAAACTCGTTTTGAAAGCTTTTGAAAAGGGCTGATAGGTTTTTGAGGAGATGCTCAAAGTGGGTATTGCGTTAGTTGAGGGCTTGAAATTGAGACAGTTCAGAGAACAGCAAATCCTGTAGACTCTGTATCTACTTGCTCTTTCGAGCTAGTAACTCTTCTAGTCCTTCAAATTGTAAACTCAAATCATCCTAGCATGGCATAACAATTGATAATGCTCAACTAATACGCTTTCTAGGAGCTTGGGCTATCATCCGAGCAGTGGATCTTTCCCAATTGACTGCCCTGCTCTTACGAACAACAGCTTAACTCCAGGCTGTTATTCTAGCCACCTTGCATTCCATAAGCTTCGTCCAACCTTCTGCCGCTTTGAAGTAATCTTCCTGTCTAGGCACTTCTTCAGCCGTCTAACGAAGGCTGTGAATGGAATCAGTCTGGTTATGAAATGACCAAGTTAATCAAATCCAGTGGCTAATCAGGTTGCTTTGACGGCTTGAAGTTCATGCATGGAATTTGGAGGAAGTGTAAGATAATTTCCTCCTTTGGTCTTTTCCTGCCTAATGACTAGTTGATTCTGTCCCAAGAAATATCGTCTGATGAAAGCAGTTCGAGAAGTCGTACTGTCTCTTCTACTGTCCAAGGGCTTCTGTGAGGATGCCGATCAGTGCATTTGTTGAATAAGTCTTGTTTGGAGTATAATTTGGCTTCCTCACTAGACAGTTTCTTTAAGCAGGAACAGCATGAGACTGAGTTTGCACTGTTCATGAACCAGACTAAACTACAAAACAGTCCACAAAATTCGCAGATAGGCCTCAAGTTTTTGGTGAGAAGCTTGATGGAGTTCAAAATAATATCTGAGACCTCATCGCTGGCAGGGGTGGGATAGACCGTGGTATTAGGCAACTTGGGTTTAGAAGTGGTTTAAAAATGTTATTGGCCGTGATGATTGAAGTAAAAGTTGATGATGGATTTTTTTTAAAGAAACTAGTGGATCTTAAGAATGAGATTTGCATCCCCTGATAGTGCCTTTCTGCAGGCAATTTTTGTCAAATATTCTTGTGGGTTTCGCTTGTAAGCACTGACAATGAAGTTCCTGTAGTTCATGTAGAGCTACTTTGATTTCTTCCCTCGGAAAAATTATGGGAAGTGCTTTTACTAATTTTCATGCACCTCTAACATGCTAAACCAATCCGGTAGTACAGTGGGATGTGTAGGCAGAGTTGAACCCTACTCTGATAGCAGATCCTTAAATCTGGCTGGTTTGATAGGCTCAACGTGCAAGGCCTTTTGCCTCTCAATCTCTTGATCTTACTTCTGATTTAAGTTCTTTTCAGTATTTAGTCCCAAAGTTTTATCCTATTTTTCAGGTTCTTTGGAATGAAAATCCGAGTCAGCAAAGGCCCAGCCAATCTCAGTTTGGACAATATCAAGCAAGATAGGCTTATGGAGTGCGGAAGAAAGGTTGTTTTAAGAATGGTTCGGATGAGATCTATCTTTTACAGCAAATCCGGCGGGCGAGGAGAGGAGGATAGGATTGCTTTCAGAAGGATGAGGGTGACGGCTATTTAATTAATATTACCCTGGAGCCTATTTTAATTTGGGTAAATCCCTTTTTTACACTTCTGATATCATTTTAAAAATATCAACAATCCATTTTTTGAAATGCTGTTCTGGACCATTAATCTCTAATCGCCCTTCTTTCATCATTTAGACACTCCTGCTCTACCGCCTATCTCTTACCACTTCTTCTAGTTTGCCGCTCATTGATTATTTGTAATATTGTACTCAATCATGTTCAGTCAAAACATCATTCTTCTATATATCTTCATAACGCTTTGCTTGACTGTATTAACGATCATCAGGTCTGATCTCTTCTTGTTGTTGTCTCATTGCTGCATAATGCCGTTCCTGCTCATATACTTGTTCTTGGTACTGTTGTCCTTGTAAAGGTTGTCCTTGGTATATTGACTCTTGGTAGGGCTGACCGTAATAGGGTTGTCCTTGGTATATTAATCCTTGGTAGGGCTGTCCTTGGAGTGATTCATATACGGGTGAACCATAGACTGGTTAACTAGGTGCTGTGACAACATTCAATTCAAGTTCTCTTCTTAGTCTAGTAACCCTTCTCCTATGACAGAGGAAACCAGAAAGAAAGATGATGAGAAAGGTGAGGACTATGGCAGAGATGATGAGGGGTATCCAAAAGGGGAAAATGGAAGAAGGGTAGTAGAAGCATTGGCTTTAGAAGAATGGGCACTGGTACTTGACATCACAGCAATTAAAAGGACAACCTACTGTGATGACACAGGACATTTTCTCAGCTAGAAAGACAATAATGATTGAACTTATTTTACAGTTTACCAATATCTAAAATATTGCAAATTGATATGCTCAGTCATCTTCACTACCCTCACTTTCCTCTCTTAGAAATTGAATAAATTTAGCTAGCCTTTTTTAAAGGAGAGGGTCTTCACATTTCCACTCAAGAATTGTAGCTGAGTCTATGACAGAAGCCTTGCAGAGGAATTGCAGAATTATATGGATACTATCATAGGCCTGAGGAATTGGCCTACTCTTCTCAACCAGCAGCTCGATAAACATCACCTTATCGCTAATCAACTCCTTCAAAAAGGCACCCCAATTGTCCACCCATGTTTGACATTCTTTCACCGTCTTCTACCTTATCTGCTTCAACAGTAAGTATGAAAGCACTGGTGCTATAGAGATACCAGAAGATTTTAATGTTGCATTCAACTATTGCCCTTTGCTGCCTCGAAGTTCGACAGGTATGTTAATAGCTTCTTCCATCAGTTCGTCCACACTCCATACTACCTATTGTTTGTCCTCTTGGATTTGAAACAAAGGAGGGTGAGGTAAAGAGGTGTCGTTACAGATCGCTATGGAATTTATCCGACCGTCTTGGTAGAATATTTTGTTGTAATATTTTCCGGCTGGTACAGTCACATTTTCTAGCACTAGGCAATACTTAAGTTACACTCCTTAAGCAATATTTGCTCCTTAGAGTAAAACAGTCTGGGTGAGAATAGTTGATTAGGGAATTGTGCATCTTGAAGCAACTAGGACCTGAGGACCAATGCATCTAGAAAGAGAGAGAGAGGAGATAGAAGTGGTGGGTGAGGTGAATGTCAGTGGTAAGATCTTTGCTTTATGAGAAAGCAGATCCATCATAACCTAGAACTGCATCTCTGGTGTCTCTATTGAATGCACATAATCTGAGGTCACCTGAGCAAATATCTTCTAGACATTCACCTCAGATGTGAGAATGTGATTTGTGAAATCATCGAGGCTCTGAAATTAGAAATTTTCCTTGAAGCATTTCAGTACGTCATGCGACAGCATTACCAGATTAGTATTTGACAAATCGTTCCTCAGTCTAGTTCCATCCATGACTTTTGATTGGAACCTGTTGAACTTAATCTGAAACCCTTTCAATTCTTCAATGCTTTAATGCTGCAGAAGCTCTCCATCCTTTGAAATCAAGAAGGTTTAGTTAGTTCTTTGAAAAGAAGGACTTAAGATCATAGTCATGACCCAATCTGAATCCTTTTTGGATCTGGCCTGGTGAGAAATGATTATTTCTCTTAGATTAATAGTAGTGACAGCATCACAAGGAATGATTAGAAGCTCACCTTCCACTATTCCTCTTACCTTCAACTATCTTAGAATCTCACCTAAGGTTAAATCCATTTCTACTTCAAGCAGCTTTACTTTGGCTTTGTGCTCAAGAAGAAAGGAATGGCAATCATGGAAGAGTCCCACTGTAGGCAGAATGAACTCTTTGAAGCCGTAGTAGAGAGCCTGACTTAAACTTTAATGAGAAAGCATGGGGTGAAGAGGAGAGATCTGGTGAGGCAGTATGAGGATATCGCAATCTTTCATGACAGATATAATATTCAATTTATATCAATGAGGCAAGCTGATGATAAATCGTCCGTGTTTCTGAAGATGATTTCAAATTCATTCCTGATTTGCTTTAACTATTGCAACCAATTGGTTGAATCATTCACCTCATCTTTGAAGCACCTTTTAGGCCGTTATTTATACCTAACCTTTGCTTATTATAATGCTAATCCCTATACAGAGGACACAGAGCAGCAAGCCTGAATAGTGATTACAATAAAAGACACAAAAAGATCGGATATCAATTTTCAATTATTTTGGATATTTGATGATAGGCTTTATATCTGGTAAGATCTACAGCTGATTTAGGGCCAAGGATGTTCTTGATATCCTTCATGTCGAGGAAATCCTTGCTCAGTAAGGCCTACGATAATTGCTTTAATTAGCTACTGTGCTCTACTAACTGAGCACTGACTTGCTTCTCAATGCCTTTTATCAAGTCCATTGCCTTCTACTAAATTTGCTGGTAAGACCCATACTTAAGTCAGCCAATCAGATGGTTTTCGATCTTCCTTGTCAATGGACAAAAGTTTCATCTCACCTTAGTCCATCCCTAATATCGAAATCAACTCTTCAGAAACTTACCTGGTTTCTTGAAGTTTATCTTCAGATATGGTCGATTCTCTCCCCAGTGCGACTTTTTATGCCACCTTTCCTCCTAATAATACTGCTAATCTTGCCAGAAGCTCTTTTTTCGTTCTTATGCCCATTTCTGCATTCTCCAGATGAACGAAGCCAAGGGAATATTTGCTTCGCTGAGTCAAACTAGCTTTAAGGACAGGAGGTGAGTTCTAGTTGAGCCAGGCCACGAGAATAGTGCCTGCGTGGTGCTGAGCCATTATCTATCTCACTTCCTGGAGGTTACTGTCCTTTTTCTCTAGACCTGAACTAACACGTTAGACAGCTGCATAGATGTCCGGCTTAGTAACATAAGGTTTGTTAGACCTGGCAGCAATGATGGCAGCTTCATTGCACACATTCTCAAGGTCAGCACCTGAGAATCCACTAGTGATGGTGGATATTTCTTTGGAGTAAGATTTGAGTGATGAAAGAAATCTTTTTAACTTTAATCTGGCCAAATAGATCCTTGAGATCTTCTGTCTGTCGAGTTGGTTAGGCAAACTAACTTGGATGAGTCTGTCAAAACGACCTGCCCGCATGAGAGCAGGATCAAGGATTTATCTTCGATTAGTAGCTGCGATCACTACTATACGATTTTAAGTTGCGAACCCGTCCATTTCCACCAAAAGCTGATTAAGTGTTGTCTATCTCTATTGATTATTTATATCCCTCCCTCTCTTTCTACCGATGGCATCTAACTAATCAATAAATATTATTGCTGGGGCAGAGCCTTTTGCCTTATTAAAAATCTATCGCACTCTAGAAGCACCCACTCCTACGAACATCTACACGAAGTCTGATCCTGAGGCGTAAAAGAATGGTACGTTGGCCTCTTTGGCACAGGCCTTGCCTAAAAGTGTCTTTCCTGTGCCAGGAGGGCCATATAGTAATGCTCCTCTGGGCATCTTAGCTCCTAATTTAATGAACTTGTCTGGGTTTTTGAGGAACTGGACGAATTCTTTGATTTAAACCTTAGCCTATTTCATTCCTGCGACTGTAGCGAAACTCTACTTAATGTTTTTGGGAATTATCGGATTAAACTTAAAATTGTTTTACAGTTTGAATGAAATCTTTTTCTTTTTCATCATACTCACCATAATTATCAACACGAATGTTAGAGTCGGCAGAAACATTCTTGATTTAGTTAGCTTGAAATCCACAAAGTCAAAAGTGATGGGCACTTAGTCATGAACATTCGCCAGCATCTTTTAAGCCTTTTTGAGGTTCTAGACGACAACATGGATTTACTCCCCAGACTGATAGCGAAACTAGAGGTTGATTTTTTTAGTGTATAGGTTGGTCACTCTTATATTATCGATCCCTTGAAACGATGGAGATTATCTTTAATTAATTTTCTCAATCATTAAAACTAAGGTATGGAGCAAAGCAATAGTGAATAAGAAAAAGAAAACCAAATATTTCCTCCTGATTTATTATTTGCCCTTTCTTTATTACTATTCTTCTTGTTATTCTTATCTTTTCTTGGCTCTTTGCCTATCCCGATGAATCAGCTTTTTCAGCATTAACTTCTGTTGCTCTTTCAAGAGAAAGGCTTGCTTCTCAAGCAAATTCCAGATAGATCTAGGCCAGCAACAATAAAGCGATTTGTACATCATGGCAAGCTTCCACAATTGACGTTAATAGGCTTAACTCAGCACTCTGCTTTTAGTCATACGCTAGCTTTAGTCAGGAGGACTCTATTATGGCCTTCTGGATTGGCGGTGGAACTTTTCGAAGCCATTTAGTTAAGCAAACTTTCTATGAGTTTGATTGATAAACCTTTTCAACATTTATTAAGATAATGCAGTGGTTGATATTGTTCATTGACAAGTATTGAACATGAGGTGATGATTAGTACTGTGTTGATTTGTGCTATGGTTGAGGGAGAGTTAGCAGTTTGTTAGCAGTAATTATTGAATTGATGATGAAATGGCAGCTACTAAAATATAGATTAGCTACAAATTTAGTTACTGCCCGAGTGATCAGAAACAACTTTAGAGCTATCAACGATAAAAATTAATTAACAAAGCCTATGGCCAACTTGCAAAGCATGAAAACCCCAGCGCCAATTAATATAGCTCATTTTGACCACTCGACCAAAATTTCCCTACCCCAATATAAAAATTATAATATGGGGGCACACAGGTATTTAAATTTATTATGGATATGTTGTTCATTATATAATGAAGATATAGTTGGCTCTTCTCAGTTTGCTTGCGACTTCCCTCCTTTTGGCATTCAGCCATGATTCTGATTCCCTACTCTTTGATGCCTTTCTGATCTAACAAGGCCGCTCCTATTAACAGGCTTAGTATGCTTTCAGAGTTCAGGTCTTCAAAAACAACCTCCGCCTCATCAGGGAGGAAAATGCCATTTCCGAACATACATACAAACTGGGAATCACTCCGTTCGCCGATATGACTGCTGAGGAATTCCAAAGTCAAATAATAATCAGATAGAGTTCTTATGCCAGGACTACAGGATCGTACCTACAAAGAGTCTATGATGCTGTAACAGAAGGAATTTACCTCATTGGGCACTGAGGCGATTGATTGGACCACCAAGGGAGTGGTGTCGAATATAAAAAACCAGGGACAATGTGGATCTTGCTGGTCATTTTCAACGACTGGAGCCTTAGAATCTGCATATTATCTAGCCCATAAGAAAATGTTATCATTTTCTTAGCAACAATTGGTGGATTGCTGTGGCGATAAAGGATTTGGCTGTCAGGGGTGTAATGGGGCATGGCCTGAAATGGCTCTGAATTATGTCAACAAATACGGAATTGAAACCTAAGCACAATATCCTTACACCGCTAGAGATGGTGACTGCAAGACTACTAATGGTCAAAAACTACTGAACTCAACTAATCCATGGGCCATGGTTCAGAAAGGAGATGCTCAGCAATTATACAATGCCTTGAAAAGATAGCCGATTTCAGTGTGCGTTGATGCTTCTAGATGGTCACTTTACCACTCAGGCGTATTTAACAACTGCAGGACATAACCTCTTGATCATGCCGTATTGTTAGTTGGAGTTTCCACTGACGGGACTTGGAAACTTAAAAATTCCTGGGGACCAGGATGGGGAGAGAATGGATATATTCGACTTTAAGAAGGTAACACTTGCGGTGTGGCTCAACATGCCATTTCAGTAAACGTGATTTGACCTCAAAATTCACATTTTATACACCGATTGATGGTTTGCTTTACCTCAGTCAACTTTAGTCAAACTCTTATAGTCCGCGGTTTTTAGCAGGAGGTTATTTTTATATAGAATTCGGAAAAATATGAGTATACTACTGGCAAAGGAGGAATTTGAAAAAAGAACTCAACCCATCTCGATGCATTACACATTAGGCAAGATTGTCACTTACATGTAGAGGCACCAGGAGAATTACTAAAAAGAGAACCATGTATTTAAATAACCTGAATTGCATCTTATCTAGAAATATCGATGACTATTTACTTTAGATCCAGAGATAGCTGTTTAGTTGTATTGTTTAAATGGCCAGAGAGACGTTGCTTTATTAATGGAGGGAAGAGAATGTATCGTGAAAGGGAATAAGGTAAGGAATTATAACAGTCGCTCATGGGATAAGGCGTAGATTGTTTAAGGGGCGGTACTGATGGATAAAGTAGACACCTCATTGTATCACATGGCCATTCTGAAAAATCAATAGCAGAAGATGGTATGCTTCAAGCATTTCGTCTATGCTGGAAGACATGATCTATGAAGATAGGAGACTCTGAAGTTATGATCTAAACATACTCTGATGGAGAGGAGGGTGGTCAACGAAGAAAACAAGATCATTCCCCACAGCATGTGCTTTACAGCAGGCATATAAAATTTCCATCACAAAAACAGAAAATATTAAAGGACAATGAAACGAATTGTCCTTTTAAAAACTCAAATTGTGCATTGTTTTTATACAAATGCCAAGGCGCTACTTATACCAATAGAAAGAGGTAAACGGTAAGAAAATTAAGTGTGGCAAGGGCTAGCAGATCACATTTTGGAGAGGTTAACCAATCTCAAAGAATAATTGGTTTTCGTAGCAGAGGGAGAAACTGTAACCCATAGAAGAAGATTAAAAAATAGTTGTTAAAGAGGAGTAGCCAGTAGTGTAAGATGGATCTTTTGAAGCCGGAGACAAAGTAAGGGATCTTTTGAAAGTGTTTCGTAACAGTGAAGGGAAGATTATGTTCAAGATATCCTGGATGCCAAGAAGGAATGGCATGATCCCATAGGACACTTGCCATTAAAGCGCATATCTACTCCACAAAATTCCTAACCAAATATTCCACTTTTACGAAAGCCGAATCAAATGGCTATGATTGATTGATCATTATTATGAATGGCACATTTCTGTTCATGGAATTTTAACTCTTCATTAATAGAGAAGATCAAATCAAAGAGTTGAAATGCTGGCAAATCTATAGGGGTTAAAGTTAAAGATAAATCCTAGCCTTAATGAAGTGACAGAGGAAAGCAGAAGGTTACATATAACTGACTACTGGCATTTCGATCACCAGTCTTTTGCCGCATTCAACATTCCGTGGAAGATAAGAGAGAGAAGTTTACATTCCAAACAGGAAGATTAAAGGTAAGATCAACACACAGACGATAGGTTCTACACAAGCAGAACATGTTATCAAATACTTTTGCTTGTTGGCGAAGGGAAGAATATCTCATGAAGCTGATTTAAGAGGCAAAATAGCTGGGCTCAATACTGAAATTAAGGCAGTAGCCAGATTGATCAGATTATTCTCAGCAGAAAGCACCAGGGGCCAACTTAAACCCCAAAATAAATAATAATTGATGAACTGTCAGAGGGCATCGATACTTACTTGACTTGTGGTTGTATAATCTATACATTTATTTATCAAGCTGAAGTATTTCCATCTATATTCATAATGTCAACCAAAACTATCGTTGTTAGCCAATCCAAGAAGAACATCAAGAGACGTAGCTAGATCCTTCCTGACCTGCATCTCCAACACCATTATTAACCTGACTAATAGAACCTCATTTATGAGGATCAACTCTCGGACCGATAAACTCTCCTAAACTACATCACCAATCTTAACCTACTCTTCGTCTTTCTACTGGCATTGTTAGGAGGTGGCATCCTTTTCTTTTACATCAGAAGCAATATCTCCACCTCCACCTTCAACTTCATTCTATTTCTCTCACCTGTTAGCATCCAAGCCGCTTCTTCTTCCTCCACCGAACTATCCTTCTTTTTCCTCACGTTTACAGTGCTAGCACCTCTCCTCTATCAGTGCTTAATTGGCCCAGCTTTATACCTCCAAGGAAAGCAGACAGGCAAATATAAAAGGATTTGTGATCGAGCAGTGCTGTCCTAGAAACTGATTGAAGAGTAAGGCGTGGAATTTGAGAGGGAGGATATCAGACAGATCTTGGGCTACAAATATCATAAAGTGTTGCTGGCATTAGAGGAGATGTTCGACCAAGAAGATAACAGCTACTTAAAGAAGAAATAGATTCTGTCTCTGATCAAGCACTACGAATAGATACTGTTAGACATCCAAAGGGACTATCATAACAAGCCTCCTTTCCTTCGAGCCTACATTTTCAAGGATTCACAAAGGCAGGATAATTCGCCTCTAGATACAATAACTTAATTCTAGGAGTCCGACCATAATAAATCCATTATCAAAACCTAGCTAATCCGACTTACTTCCCTACAATCATAGTCATCTTTGTTAGTATTGTTTTATTAGCAGGACAGATGGGTATCACCTTGCTGCCTCTATTCTTGCATGGAAAGTCAGTTGACTGTGCGACTGTTTAAAGCACGTTTTGCACCTGCTTTGAGATTGGTCTCCTCTCTGGCAAAGGCAATTAAGAATGCGCTAATCTTTTTGGTAAGTGTTTTGGGAGTATCTAATAGGCCTGCTGTCGGGGGTGCTAAATTGCACTGTCGCCTTTATAATTGTACATCTTTTGCTGTGGATATACTCTTTCTAAACCATTTGGAACCGACGTGTCCAATCTCAAAATCTATTAATCTTATCGCTTTCCTACCTCATTATCTGTCTTTGCATCATCCCAATACTACTCACCCTTCCTGTCCAAGGCCAGTCCCTGAGCAACATCCTTTTAATTGCCTTTCTAGACTCCACCTCTTTCTACTCCATCACTGAGCCCAACCAGCATTACATCATGACCTATGGCGCCTTTTACGGTGGGGAGGCCTTGGCACTAACTATAATATCAATCCCCTTGTTGTTCTATTCCTGTTGCCAGCAAAGTAAGCCGTAGTACTACATCATGCCTATAGCTTTACCAATCCTTGCCACAGTAATATCTCAACAAGCTCTGTTCTTCTACCCAGTCTGTACAGTCCTATCTCTACTGTCCTGCTTGATCCTAAAAATGGCAGAGAAGATAAAACTGTTTCGTTTTAAAGGTCTCCTGATCGTCTCTGGTAATAGCCTTCTGATCTCAGGGGTGCTGACCAGTATTAGCTCTATTTTGCATTTTGCAAACTCAATAGTGCTAATGCCTACACTCTATGGAAATGTGGTCCTTAGTCCTTGGAAGCTGGAGTCTAGCCAACCCACAGAGCTGCAGTTCCCATTTTATTATGCCTGTATCGGACTAGTGCTGATTACACTGATTGTGTTTACAGCTTGTAGTTGCTGTCAAAAAGGATAGGCCAAAGTGACTCCCTCAGAGTAAGGAGAATACCAGGAGATTGGGCTGACATCTTACCAGGCTGAACGTCACCCCTGGTACAACCGATACTTCAAGATCTTGAACAACAGTCTGTACGATGTAGTGCGAGCCCAGCAAAAAATTGAGGAAGAAGAGGAATAACAAAAAGAAGAAGAATAGCACATAACATTG
The DNA here is from genome assembly GCF_963383615.2 of Lipophrys pholis. NCBI lineage: Eukaryota > Metazoa > Chordata > Actinopteri > Blenniiformes > Blenniidae > Lipophrys > Lipophrys pholis. The sequence goes on from NW_028292184.1 coordinate 41,184, forward strand.
AACTAAACATAAAGGAGACCGTCTAACAGCAACAAGTCTCACTACTCTAAATTTAAAAATGAATGACTATGAAAAACTAAATTTATTCTATCAGCCCTATTTCTTCTGGTTGCGATACTTTGAGCTTACGAGACGAGCCCTTGCCCTCTGTCTCCATCTCTGCCGATTACTCGATCGTGCTCTGACTACTTTTTACTCAGCTATAGTCGGCGCAGCCTGTCTGTCACCTTCGTCAACTCTCTATCACTGCCTATCTTCTCTCGCACCTCTTTATATATCCGAGAATCAATGCCTGCTTCGAACATTTTCTTGCTTATTTCATGTAGAAATAACTGCTGTGGACCTAAGATCGAACCTGGTCTGGTTATCCTGATCCAGCCTATAAAACAAGCAGGGTCGAAATGGTAGTGCTTCATGGCATAACATCCGATTAAAGTGCCTGTTCGACCAAGCCCTGCTTTGCAATGCACTGCTATTGCTCCAGGCTCGTTTTCACAAAGCTCGAGGAATTGGCAGACAATGTCGAATGAGGGAGTAGTGCCATCTTGAAAGAAAAGTTCTAAATGATCAATGCCCGCATCCTTGAAATCCTTAGCATTGTAAGTCTTGGTGTTTAATCGAATGACTGTACTTATCCCCAATTTCTTGAAGATAGGTACATAATCCCGAGGAGTAAAGAGACGATTCTGGTAAAAAAAATAACTCCTTCTGAATTTTTTTCACTGTTAACAGGGGAGCTGAACGCAATGAATTTTTTAGGGATGATCCAGTTGATGTCGCCATTCTCCACCCGTTCATAGAACTAGTACTCCTGCAGATTGAAACTGCTTACTGAAAACCATCCTATATTCATTGCATATTCTAGCCCTTTTAGGCAGTGCTCGATCGTGCATTCATAGGAGCATGGGCCTTGTAAAGCATCACGGAAAGGTTGGAAGGGAGGGTCGATATTTCTGAATTTGCTGAGCGCCTCATCTGAGGTTCTTCCCAATATTATAACTTGAAAGGCGCAACATAGAAAGGCGGCATTGGCGCGCTTTGCAGAATTAAGGGAAGTGCAATGATAGATGATGCTTGTTTTAAAGTCCTCTCTCGAGAGAACCTTGTTCAACTCTGTTACATATTTGTACATTTTCGCTAGGCTGAGAGGCCCAAAATCAGCAAAGAAGGGCTCATAGATAAGTTCTAAGTCAATATTGAAATAGAAGCTGTTTTTGACATTACGTGGGTGAGTGCTATCAGACACCCAGTACAGCCTGTCCTTAATAATTTCTGCACACTTGCTACGTTAAAGCATTTCCCAAATTATATCAATCCCTATCCGATGATTAATGGGGAAGGTTAATTAGTGTAACAGCAATTTTGAGTGTCGGTCAGCCAAGCCCTTTAATTCATTTAATGTCTTTTCTAATGTTGATAAGAAACATTTCGAAAAGAATAATTGATTTATTTATGATAAAACGTTAGAAACATTCCACTGCTACCAAAATGCTTGATCATAACTAGCAGCAGCTAGACTTGCTCCTCACTGATCTCCGTAGGGTTCAGGGCCGAACTTCTCGACAAGATTTGTCCCAGTGCAAGTTGTTCGCCGATGACGATAAATAAAATCAAGTGGAAAACACCAGAGATCATCTCAGCCAGTCAACCTTTACCATCGACTGTTCATAAAAAGATTGCCACACTCCAAGTATCATCCATCCTTTGCTCTAAGAGTAAGGTGGCCATGTTCCAACTCTATTCGAACAATACCTCTAGTCTATGAACAAGTCATTTGAACTAACTGCACAGAAGTTTGAATAGAGTGACCCAGCACTCATCCAAACTCTTCGTCGACAGAGGTAACAGGAGACAAAGGAGCTTTTGATGCTCTTTATCAAGAATGAGACTGAGTGCAGGAAGATGGCAGTGCTAAGAGATCAGTTGGAGCATAGCCGGATACATAGAGAAGAACTAGCAACAACTCATAAGCGAATCCAAGGTAATCAAAAGAACCTTTTCCAAAGATATTTGAACTCTCTAGGCCATTCTGCAGGGATTGATATTGGGTAAGGGTCTATTGAAGGGCAGGTATAAGTCCTATCCTCAGCATTAAAAAGGCTAAGGCAGGCTAATGGTTCGTTAATAAATTGATGTACTTTAATTTTAGCAATGTTTTGCTGTATAATAAACTTCAGTCAGGTCAGTTGATCGAATGATAATTATTAAAGGGCTAATCCTTGTGCTATCTCAGGACTCACTAATGCTTGTCCTCCTTCCGACAGATATCTAAAGCCCTACATCTGCACACACGTCTTTTATCCCTCTCTGTCCTTACCTTCAAATTCGGGGGCATCCACGAATGTCAATTCTTCGAATGTTGTCTTCTCATGTAGGATCTTTATGGCCACATGTACAGCTGTATCAGTTGACAGCTGCATATCCCCCATCCGTATATAACTGGAAATAGCTTTTCTAAGTTGACGGGGACGGTCAATAGGAGGGTGGCAGCCTAACACCCCTCCAAATACAAATACTCTGTACACAGTAGAATCTTCTGGCCTAAGATCTTCCTTTCCTCTTAAATCTAAAAGACAAATCTCCTTTCTGTTGACCTAAATCCCTGCGAGATTAACCTCTTCCTTGGGATTGTTACTGAGGATGTGTACCAGTGATTGCTCCTCTAGAAAGAAATTGTGTTCCAATGCCTTTTAAGCCTTGTATGTGAGGCGATTGAGGTTGGCATCATTCACAGCCTGGTTATGTCCTTTGTAATGCATGAAAGAAGCAGCATTGCTTATCATCAGTTTACAACCAACTGGCACCAACCCAACAATTCTCAGATATTCATACATCGACCATTCATAGAGCCATTCCTCCATATGCTCAACCACCACAATCATTTCGCTATCTTATTTTGATTTGATCAATTCAGATCTCGGTTTTTGAATGGTGGTAGCTTTCCCATTAGGAAGTACTCGATCATCACTTGACTTGCTATCGGTTTGCTTTGTGCAACAAAATGGCCTGCTCCTCGTACCGTCAGCATTGTCAGCCCTAGCATAGGCCAGACATCCCCCGCCACTTGATCTTCACCCTCATGATGTCCCATCTTCCACCATTAACGCCAAGGTTACACCTGAGGCAGTTCCAGCTCAACTCGCAAATCATCCACCCATCGCTTTGTTCCATATACCGGGACATTGGCATCTACGTCTCCACTGAAAATCCACTGGTCAAAAATGTACAATGCGATACTTGCCAACTAATTTAGGATAGGCGAAGTAACCTTGACTTTAATTCTTGGTGTACCTGATGCTCTGGGTGCATGGCTACCATGCGATATTGCTGTCAACGTGGAGAGCTGCCTTTACTGCCACGCTGTTGAGGAAGGTTGATGCGGTACCAAATCCATCACAATCGTTTTGTGCCTGACAATTTGCATAGATGTTGTTGATAGAGACGTTCAAGCTCTTGAACTTTGCATTGATGATATCCAAGACCTCTCCACACTGTGGAGTTTGATATCCAAGGATGCACTTAATCCTGTACTCCTCCCACTGATCGACGCCAAAGAACCCATGCTGGTGTAGAAATCGTACCTGGTTGACACTGTATCTGGAATCTTTGTGATAGTCACGATCATAGCAATCATGGCTAGTGGTGCAAGGGTTGCCTACAATGAATCCTTTCAGAGGCAGGCTCCCATCTTCATCGATCTTTAACGCTAGGGTTGGCAAATACACTCCTGCGTAGCTTTCGCCAGATAGATATAGCTCATTATGAGCCACCTATGGATATTTCCGGTAGAATGCCTTGAGAGCCTACAGGTTGTCTTTGGCGACTGACTAGTCTGATGATTCGATGGGTCCCTTACTGAACCCTGTTCCTCCGGGAGATTAGATGTACAAGAGGTTGGCCTTGAGGTTCCAAGAGTGATTGTTGATCCCCAGCTCAGAGGATCCTGAGTGAAAGATAAAGGGCCCATTTTCGAAGAGCATGCCTATAAGGCTTGAGCAGCCTGGTCCTCCATTGAGCCAGAGCAGGACAGGGTCAGTTTTGAGTGCGGAGATGGAGGGCATATAGATGTAGTGAAAGTCTTTACCTTCAGGAATGTTGAGATATCCTGAGTACCAAGGCCTTTAATAACCCTAGACATGGATATCAGTGACCAGATCAGGATTATCTTAGGTGGTCCAGGCAGCAGCAATGACCAGAAAGATCATCAGTTTATAATAAAATGATAGGCTGCATGATTCAAGTCTAAGAGATGCGGCTGCATGTGCCCAAATCATGTCTTTCTCAAGCTGGAGGTGAATAACTGGGTCACAAATTATTTCTTTTGTTATATATAATATTTTGTGTTCGCAGCATGGAACTCACCATTAAAAATCTTTTCATCTTCTTCTGCTCTCTCCAGGTGCTCATCTCAATGGATCACGGCATTGTACCTGCCTCCACCCTTGTCATTGCAACTTCCTTCAATATCGACTAGTCTAAGCTTGGCTTCATGGGCTCTGCCGTGTTTCTCGGTATAGTTGGCAATGGCTTCTTCGCGGGAAGATTCTACCAGCTATTCGATACAAAAAAAGTGATGATCGCAGGTCTGGTATGCTCACAACTAAGTCTAATGCTTCTGATCGTGACACACTGGTATTATGTAGCTCTATTGGCTCGATTCCTAACAGGAGCCTTTCAGGTATTTCATATTGTATTCCTGCCGGTCTGGATCGATCGGTATGGAGCGTAGAATAAAACTAATTGGATCACTATCTTCCAAACCTGCACTCCTGTTGGCATCTTCCTGGGGTATGCACTGACTGCTCTCCTGGTCGAATTCTATCCAGTCCTGTGCTGACCAGTGGCGTTTCGCCTTTTTGATTCAGATAATCCTGATCCTTGGCTCAATCGCATTCATCCTTTGCATCGATGACAGCCAGCTCACCATCAACAGTGACAAGGGTTCCTAGACCCAACTGAGTTACTTCAAAAGCTTGAAGATGGTACTAAGTTCAAAACTCTACATCTGTTGCGTGCTGGTATTCTCAGATCTACTGTTCGTGGTCACAGGCATTCAATTCTGGATGACTGACTACTTCATCCGTGTGCTTAACACCTAGAAATTGCTTGTCAATGCAGGCTTCATAATCCTGAGCATCACTGCACCAACATTAGGCACTATCTTTGGAGGATATGTGGTCAACCGGATTGGAGGGTACACCAACCCGCACACGATAAAGGTCTTGCTCCTGTTCTGCTTGATGTGCACCATCCCTTCACAACTGATCCCCTACCTGAATAATTTCTATACGGCAGGGTTGATGCTGTGGAGCCTTCTCTTCTGGGGTGGGGCCATGATTCCTGGGCTGACTGGGCTGATAATGGTCTCAGTGCCTTTCGAATTGCGTCCCTTTGGCAATTCAATGTCAGAGCTGTTAAAGAACTTGCTCGGCTACTTCCCCTCACCGTTCATCTATGGGTTAACTATCAGTTTGTTGGATGACAAGCGAGCAGGACTATCGATGCTGATGCTGGCGACCATAGTGGCTCCCTTACTGTTGATATGTCTGTTGATAGGCAAGGTGAAGATATACACAGAGGATGAAAATCACTAGCTTGTCATGCAGACCGCAAAGACGAGATCATAGGAAGAACTGGTTGAATAATGATGGGTTGGCTATCCGTTTGGGTTTATTTTCAAGAGCAAGACTAATGTTACCATCATAGATTAAGGACAATTTGAGAATGCCAATAATTTGGGTCAATCATTTTCTTTGAACTTTCGGCACTCTCGTTTCAATTCCTCCATCTCATGCTCCACCCGTCTGCTTCGATAGGCCTGCACCCGCTAGTGTATCGAAATCTTCCTGCTGATGTAGTCATCCTAGTAAATGGGCACTGTTCAGCCAAGTACTTTTAAAAATGGTGTTCTCCACCATGCAATGCACTCTCCCGATCTTACCCTCCTGGCTGTCCTCAATCAACTCCGTACTCATCTTACCCTTCACAAATCTATCGTCAGTGATCCCTTCCAGAAACTGGTCAGCTACTGCAGTCAATTTGCCCATCTCCTCAAATCTGCACTCTCCCTCCACCCTGATGAGCTTGAACCCCTTCTCAGCAAGCCTTATCATTATCATATGCTTGGTAGCTAGATCGTGATTCTCAGTTCTTGGGCCAATGGACATTCGAACAGTGCCTTCTCTCTGTCTGACAATCTTCTTGTTGTAGCAGCGAGCCATGAACTCTCTGAACAGCTGCTGCTTGTAATCGAGCAAGTAAACTGCATCGGATTCAGGATCAAGCCTAACCAGATCCTCGTCTGCCTGCTGGGCATATTGCAAGGCATTTCTGATGGTTCCTTTGAAGAGCACCTGGTCAACGCGATTCAACACAGCCAGTTTAGAAAGAGGTATCTGTGAATTGAGCTGGGCTTGAGAACCCTAAAAGAGCCGCTCAATGCGGATGATCTCCTCAGTCTTAAGAGGAGTGTGCACTGCCCTCCTCAATAGCACTTGCATTAATAATCATAAGTAGGCGCTGCTCTCCTCCTTCTTCGGCTTGAACATGTTGTCTTGAGGAGGCAGACTGGGTAACCTTCCGCTTTAGATGTACTCGTCCATCTGCTCTGAGGGCAACTTTATGCGGATCCTGTTCAGCTCTTCGACCACCTGGTCGGTTGGAGCATTTTCACTGAGGTGCTAATTGGTGCGCAAGTTGTCGATCATGCTGTCAAGAAAAGATGCCTGTATGCCTTCCTCATGATGACGAGCTGTAGTTCTGATGCTTTTTTGCATTTTTTGCAGGCTGAGTTTGTAGGCCTCTTTCCGAGTGGCACCCTTGTCCCTGAAGGCACAATAGGCAAGGGTGAGATTAATCTGGTTGAACTTTTGCTCACGTTCTGGTTTGCTGCTCATAATCAGTAGCTAGCCAACAATAAATCAACTAATAATAGGATGCTGCACGAGTGAGTCAATCCATTAAGTTATGCGTTCAGTCGATATGGTTAGTTAGGCCACAGTCACCTGATAGAATTGAATGTCTATGTCACAATGCTACATGTTCCAGTTTAAACAGATGAATGATAGACTAGCCTACAAAGCAGCTCTTACATGCAATGACTTATATCCAAAAGAGCAGTTATAGTTTAATTTAACACCATTGCATAATTCAAAATGGAATAACGAAAACATTCTCCATTCATGCTCCCCTTTGATGATGAAATACTCCTCCAGCGGTTCAGAATCATCCGCGAAATAGGCAGGGGATCCTATGGACAAGTCTTCCTTGCACAGTCCTACCGCACTCGCTAAATGCATGCCATCAAACGAGTTGTCAACGCACTCTCCAACCAGAACGATGCTAAAAGAACCATGCGAGAACTGCTCTACCTTAAAGAAGCCCATCACAAGAACATCATCCTGCTACAAGACGTGCACCTACCAAAAGAAGGGTATGACCTGTACTTGATCTTTTAGTACATGTAGGCTGATCTCAACACGGCCATTCACAACCACTTGCTTTCTCTCTAGCACATGCGAATCCTATTCTATCAGCTCTTCAAAGGCCTGGCTTATCTCCATTCTGGAAACGCTATCCATCGGGACATCAAGCCTTCCAATATACTCATCGATGAGGACTGCACCCTAAAAATATGCGATTTTGGACTAGCTGCCCCTGTCGCCTCCCTTATGACTGACAGGATTGGAACTCGCTGGTATCGTGCCCCTGAGATCATCCTTGGCTCACGTAGTTACACACAGGCAGCTGATATGTGGAGTGCAGGATGTGTGCTAGGAGAGTGGCTTGCTCGGGGAGCCACTCTTCCCAAGAGTCTTTTTCTTACAGGGAATCCTCTTCCGAACAGCTTTAGCTCATAACCCAGTACACAGGGCTACCATCTCCCAGCACGTTAAAGGCAATGGGGTTGTCTATCGACTCGTAAAGTTGGGACCCACCTAGCAGAGTTCCTCCTAACCAGCTGAGAGGAGAGCTGCTGGCTTGCGAGAAAGAACTGGCGAGCGTGATAAAAAGCCTGCTGCAGTTCGACCCCGAGCATAGAATCTCAGCTGTCAAGGCCCTACAAAAGCCATTCTTCAAGCCTGTATATAATAAAGCTGAGATAGAGCTCTGCATTCAGCCGTTTGAGTCGAACTCGAAGGACTGTGAACTCTTTAGTCTAGGAGAGTACAAGAGCAGGCTGAGAGCGATCAAAGGGGTGAGTCATCAGCAGAGATCAGTGAGACCGATGGTAGGGATTGGTTCACTCCTAAAGAATAAGAGTCAGGTGCTGTCAAGCACGAGAGAGAGTCTTCAGAAGAACTATTCTCTACGACAGGTGATAGTCAGTAGGCGATCGATAAAAGAGAGTAGCTTGAAGAGGCCGAAGAAGATGCTGATAAGAAAGAAGAAGAAGAAGAAGATAAAGATAATCGTGCACAACTGACAATACATTTTTATTGCTTGTAGTGGATGCACATCATCAAACTTATTTTGTAGTCTCATTCACCAGCCATATCATTGCCTTTATACAAACTCAAAGGGGTTGGGGTTGGGGTTGGGGTTGGGGTTGGGGTTGGGGTTGGGGTTGGGGTTGGGGTTGGGGTTGGGGTTGGGGTTGGGGTTGGGGTTGGGGTTGGGGTTGGGGTTGGGGTTGGGGTTGGGGTTGGGGTTGGG
>NW_028292183.1:5000-74304 GCF_963383615.2 Lipophrys pholis
TGGTGCTGTGGGGGGGTCCCGGTGCTATCAAAGAGGAAGCTTTTTAGTCTCCTCTTAAATAAACTAATGGTGTGGGCCCTTCGGACCGAGGCTGCTAGTTGATTCCAGAGTAAAGGAGCCATATGGCTGAAACTCCTGCCTCCTCTTTTACTTTGAAGGACTTTAGGGATTACCAACAGTCCTGCATCCTCAGAGCCAAGGGCTCGTGGAGGGTGAGACCCTTCTAGAAGTTTCTCCATATAGGACGGAGCCTGGTGATGAAGAGTTTTAGATGTGATCAGAAGGATGTTGAATTCTATTCTAGATTTGATGTGAAGCCAGTGTAAGGATGCTAAGACTGGGGAGATGTGCTCTCTTCTTCCAGTTCTGGTTAGTAAACCTGCAGCAGCGTTCTGCTCTAGCTGGAAGATCCTAACAGAGGAGTTTGGACATCCTGACATTAGGGAGTTACAATCATCTCATCTATTCCTTAGATGGAAGAAGGCTGTCCTGGAGACATGTTTAACATGGGACATAAAGGACAGATCCTGATCAAAGATAAGACCACCAAACCAACTGGAGGCTCTCTTGATGAGCCTCGACGCTGGAAAGGCCTCTGACTCAGTAAGCTGGGCTTTTCTTTACAAAGTACTGGGAGGACGAGGGACTCACGGTAAATCTGTGCAGGTTATTCCTACACTTTATACCAAGACATCTGCAAGAATCAAGATCAATGGGCGTCTCTCCGAATCGATTATACTACAGAGCGGTTCCAGACAGAGCTGTCCAATCCCGCCGCTCCTCTTCACTTTATATATAGAACCACTCACACAGTGGTTCAGACAGTCTGACAGTAGTAAAGGCATCCCTAGTAATGGGGAAGTCCATAAGGTTGCTTTATATGCGGACGACGTTTTGGTATTTATTTCGGAGCCCACTGTCACGTTTCCTGAGTTGAGGAATACTTTGCTGGAATTTGGTCGATATTCGGGTTATAAATTAAACATACAAAAAACCCACTTTTGAAATGGAATTAGTCCCCCTAAACAGCTTTGTGAAACATTTCCTCTTCAATGGGACCAACAGTCATTGAAGTATTTAGGCATTTCTTTACCAAAGGACACTTCCTGATTGGGAGAACTTAATTATAATCCTTTATTAACTCAAATCAAAACGAATATTACAAGATGGAACACGGTCCCCTCTCTCACCTTGAGCCAAAGAATCCATAGTGTCAAAATGAAGGTGCTTCCACGGTATCTGTTTGGTTTCAGGCTCTGCCACTGGAAATCTCCCGGAAAGAATTCTCAGAAATGGATCAAATCCCTTGTAGATTTATGTGGCAGGGTAAAAGACCCAGGGTCCAATTCAAAACATTACAGCTGTCAAAAGAAATGGGAGGCATGGCTTTACCTCATTCTAAAGGATATCTTTATACAGCTCAGATTAAACCACTCATTTATTTCTGCTCTTCACTATTCCCTGTGAGATGGAAAAACATTGAACTCTCAATAATGAAAGACCCGCCGATTCACGCCGTCTCAGCTCATACAGATTCTGATAACATGTCAAAAGGATTCAAAACCCCTGGATCAACACACAATCGCAAATATGGAGTAAAGTCAAAGGAGAGTATGGATTGGATAACAGTGGTGTGCATCTGAGCCGGGGTTTAGTCCCAACCAGTTAGACGGAACAGTGAAACACTGGATTCCAAAGGGTGTGACGACTTGTTGTTCACTCACACGGAATGGAAAGATGAAAGATTGTGAGGCTTTAAATCGAGATTATAAGATGAACAATGGCCATTTCTTTCCATATCTTCAATTGAGGAATTATTTCCAGCACAATATTAGTTCCAAACTGATCTAGATGACCCAATCTAGTCCATCTTTCTGAAGGTTTATGAAAACAGTATAGTTAAAGGGATTATCGGCAAGTTGTCTAAAGGGTTTCTGACAAAGTGGTCCCATTCTACCGACCACATCAAAGAGAAGTGGGAACATGAAGGGAATGTTTCAGTAACTAAAGAAGAACGGTGTAATGTGTGTGGATCCTGCTGGGACTGGACCGACACACATAAATGGTGAGATTAGCTGGAAATGTTTAGTGTGGTTTTCCTAACACCAAGACAAAAGGTGCATTTGGGCCCTGAGACACCCCGAGGCACCCCGAGGCACCCCGAGGCACCCCGAGGCACCATGACGCACCCCGAGACACCCCGAGGTACCCTGAGGCACCCTGAGGCACCCCGAGGAACCCTGACGCACCCCGAGGCACCATGACGCACCCCGAGGCACCATGACGCACCCCGAGGTACCCTGAGACACCCCGAGGCACCCCGAGGCACCCCGAGGTACCCTGAGGCACCCCGAGGCACCCCGAGGTACCCTGAGGCACCCCGAGGTACCCTGAGGCACCCTGAGACACCCCGAGGCACCCCAAGGCACCCCGAGGTACCCTGAGGCACCCTGAGGCACCCTGAGGCACCAAGACGCACCCCGAGACACCCCGAGGCACCCCGAGGTACCCTGAGGCACCCCGAGGCACCCTGAGGTACCCTGAGGCACCCTGACACACCCCGAGGAACCCCGAGGCACCCTGAGGAACCCCGAGGCACCCTGAGGCACCATGACGCACCCCGAGGCACCCTGAGGAACCCCGAGGAACCCTGAGGCACCCTGAGGCACCCCGAGGCACCCTGAGGCACCATGACGCACCCCGAGGCACCCTGAGGAACCCCGAGGAACCCTGAGGAACCCCGAGGCACTCTGACGCACCCTGAGGCACCCCGAGGAACCCCGAGGCACCCTGAGGAACCCCGAGGCACCCTGAGGCACCATGACGCACCCCGAGGAACCCCGAGGAACCCTGAGGCACCCTGAGGCACCCTGAGGAACTCCGAGGCACCCTGAGGCACCCTGAGGCACCCTAACCCACCGCCGGCTGCTGGAGGTTCTGTGGGGCTCAGGACGCAGGACATTGGTCTATATTTTGGGAATGCCCAAAGATAAAACTCTTCTGGTTTGAATTTCATAAAGTTTTAATTAGTATATTTAAGGTTAATAATCTACTGCTCCAGTTTAATACAACTTTTTGGGGGAAATCTTGATAATATGCATACTTATATAATATTTCTACAGTAGCAGCCAAGAAGGCAGTCACAAGATGGTGGCTTCGTCCCGAGCCCCCCCCCCCCCCCCCCCCCCCCCCCCATAGTGAATGAGATTTATGTTATGGAATCTGGAACATTTTCAATCCGCCTTAAAAAGTCTACTTTTGTTCAACTATGGCCCAAATGGGTCAGTTCCATCCAGCCCTACGACCAGATGTTATTAGACAGTAACATTCCTCCCTCCTCTGGTTCTGGTTCTGGTGTTGGACTGGCATCTGTTTTTTATTTTTATTCTTTCTACGATCACCTGTGCACACTGTTTCTCTCCCTCCTTGTTCTGAGTTTGTTGTTGTTGTTTTGTTGTTGTTTTCTCTTTCTTTTGTAAATAAAGAGAAGTGATAATGTGATGACTTGTCTTAATGTAACCTGTTGTACTCCACCACTTTTTGAAAATGAAGAATAAAAAACAAAACAAAGGTCAGCTTGTGCTCATCTCCAGTGTTGAGAAGTCCAGACTTCAGCCAGCGGTTCTTGGTCCAGACTGATGCCTCTGCAGTGGGCCTGGGGGCAGTCCTGGCCCAAGGTAACCCTGGGGAGAACAACCGGTGCTGTACCTGAGCCGCAAGCTGCTACCACGGGACACCAGGTACTCAACGGTGGAGAAGGAGGGCCTGGAGAGCTGGAGGTACTACCTGCTGGGGAGGGAGTTCCACTTGGAGACTGACCATCGGGCTCTGACGTGGAGGAACTCCATGAAAGACCACAACAGCCGTCTGACCCGCTGGTACCTCTCCCTCCAGCCCTTCAACTTTCAGATTAGGTATCGAGCTGGCAAGACAAACGTTGGGGCAGATTATCTCTCCAGGTTGCTGCACATCGCCAACCTCGGGGAACTGCCGTCAAGTGAGCCGGCGTTCGCTGAAGCAGCGTCAACTGAGCCCGCACTTGTTTCTTGCTGCGCTTTTTGTAGCGTCTTTTTGGTAAAGCACGGCGCAATGCTGAAAGGGAACCCTTCAAAATAAAAGCCCAGGAAGCAGCGATAGACAGATAGAGAGGTAGAACGGATGGATGGATGAATGGATGGTCGGATGGATGGATCAGTGAAAATAAACCCTTCAACCCTTGTTTTCAATGAAAATTAATGTCTTATAGGTTTACACCTTATTTCACTTCAGTACAATACTAGACATGTTCCTTTATTACTACAAGCAATATGAAAGGGAATTACTGTAGAAATTTGGAGTAAATTGCTGTTAAACATAGGATCTGACCATCAAAAGTAATGGTCTTTCCTCATAGGTTTACTCCTAATTTCACTGGATCTTAATCGTTTTGATATTCATATTAAGTACTCCTTGCCCTTGGTGCTGCCATTTCTGAATTTCCCCTTAGGGCATCAGTAAAGTGGTGTGTTATGTTATCTTTCACATGCAAGCTGAACACAGCCTTACTTACATCCATAACCTCAGACTTACCATAAGAAGTATCACTAAAGATTTTGGAAAAAGTATGAAGAACTCTTGTCAGATTTAGAAAACTTTATTTACAAAGAACAAAAAAAACCTAAACAATAAAAAAAACAACTAAAAAAAACATTTGGTTTCAGGTGAAGAACTAACAGTTCCCACAGGTCCAAGTAGATTGCTTTCCACTTCTGTGGCCCACTCTTCATCCCCCATTGCCACACATGGGGAGTGGAAGCACTTCTTGCACTTTGTGCACTCAATCTGAAATAATGTAAACACAAACAATATTATACACAATAGCTTTTTTTAAGTAGGACAACTCTCTTCACTTTTATCATAAATACACTAAAGGTGAACCCTCCTTTCACGCATTTTCATATGTATTCATCATAGCATTCCACTTATGTCTTACCCATTTGGTCTCCTTGCTTGTTCCAGCTGGGTTGTTTTGACCACAGTTAGAGCAATGGTCTTTTGGACGGAAAACTGAAAACAGTTCGATTTCAAATGGTTAACTAATGATGAGGACATGGTTTGTGCTATGAGAAAAGAGAGTTTTTGCAACATACCAGAGCATTGCAGGATGAGTTTTCCCATCTCTTCCCTGAGCCGCTTCATATTCTGTCTGGAGCTGTTAAAGGTGGAACCAGTTGCCTCCATGGAGGCACCCGGGCAGTGCAGAAAGATATAGCTCATGAGGTTGGCAGCTGAGTTGAAGAAAGTGTTCTTGTAGTGACGAGTCCATGTCCAGAGTGAGAGGGATTGGATACAACTTTAACTGCACCCCTGTGCAGGTGAGACGGGGATAGAAGCCACAGTACCCCCCACAATGAGGACCAATCGCACAATGAGAACCCCCCATAATGAGGACCAATCGCACAATGAGGACCCCCCACAATGAGGACCAATCGCACAATGAGAACCCCCCATAATGAGGACCAATCGCACAATGAGAACCCCCCACAACGAGGACCAATCGCACAATGAGAACCCCCCACAACGAGGACCAATCGCACAATGAGAACCCCCCACAACGAGGACCAATCGCACAATGAGAACCCCCCACAACGAGGACCAATCGCACAATGAGAACCCCCCACAATGAGGACCAATCGCACAATGAGAACCCCCCACAATGAGGACCAATCGCACAATGAGAACCCCCCACAATGAGGACCAATCGCACAATGAGAACCCCCCACAACGAGGACCAATCGCACAATGAGAACCCCCCACAACGAGGACCAATCGCACAATGAGAACCCCCCACAACGAGGACCAATCGCACAATGAGAACCCCCCACAACGAGGACCAATCGCACAATGAGAACCCCCCACAACGAGGACCAATCGCACAATGAGAACCCCCCACAATGAGGACCAATCGCACAATGAGAACCCCCCACAACGAGGACCAATCGCACAATGAGAACCCCCCACAACGAGGACCAATCGCACAATGAGAACCCCCCACAACGAGGACCAATCGCACAATGAGAACCCCCCACAACGAGGACCAATCGCACAATGAGAACCCCCCACAACGAGGACCAATCGCACAATGAGAACCCCCCACAATGAGGACCAATCGCACAATGAGAACCCCCCACAACGAGGACCAATCGCACAATGAGAACCCCCCACAATGAGGACCAATCGCACAATGAGAACCCCCCACAACGAGGACCAATCGCACAATGAGAACCCCCCACAACGAGGACCAATCGCACAATGAGAACCCCCCACAACGAGGACCAATCGCACAATGAGAACCCCCCACAACGAGGACCAATCGCAACATATTGAAAACACAATTTGTCACTTGTCAAACTTCAAAGTTCAGTTATTGTCTTTCATGTGCGCTATGGAAAAAAGGAGTCTGTCTAGTTTTATACTGAAGTGAAATTAGGTGTAAACCTATGAAGCCAATTGAAAACAGGCGAGAGACCATTGCTTTCTTCTTTTTTTTTCTTCAAATGTTTTTATTTCACAGTTTTAAAAGAATATACATTTATGAGCATACTGTCCAATCAAAGTGTCTCCAGAGATAAGAAAATAGGGATTGTTCTCCCAGGACAGCAGACAATAAGAAGCATAAGAACATAAGTGTGAACAGCTTATCTAACAAACATTTTCTTTTTTTTGCCTCTCAGCAATCACACATACTTAATCACTCAGGTAAATATGTGTACATACACAATGCATTTACATCAAGCAATGACTAACAGTAATAGACACAAAACTAATCATAAGAGTGATACATACATGTCGTTATCACACACACAGAAATATAACAATAGGAAAAAGAAATGATGAATAAAAGAAATAGATACAATAAAAGGGGGGATCTGTCAGGGTGGATCGTGTGTTTATCTGAATATTCCATAAAGGGTCGCCAGAAAGTGAAAATCTCATCTTTTCCCATTTAATATGGGTCAGAACCTCATGAAGCCAACTATTATTATCCCTCAACTATTATGCGTTGAGGGAAGGCATGTTTCCACTTAAATAAGATAAGACGTCTCGCTAGTAGCGTTAATAAGGCCATTACACGACATTTAGCTGCCGGCAAGCTCGATATAGAGAGGGGAGGGCATCCAAAAAGAACCGTGCATGGGTCCGGCTCAAGGTCCAGGTCAAGCACCACCGACAGTGTGTGAAAGACCCGATGCCAAAAACCGACAAGACGAGGACATGACCAAAACATATGCGTGTGATTAGCAGGTGATTGAATGAACCTGTTGCAACTGTCCCTGACAGAAGGGTCAATCTTGGCAAGTCTAGCATTAGTGTAGTACACTTGAAAGAGAACTTTGCATTGCAGTAGACCATGCCAAGCACAAATTGAAGAGTCAACACTGAACAACAAATGTCTACAGTGATTTCCTTTCATATTGCTTGTAGTAATAAAGGAACATGTCTTCTATTGTACTGATTCAGATTAGGTGTAAACCTATAAGGAATTCATTTTTATGGCCGATTAAAAACAAGGATTAAAGGGTTTATTTTCACTTTTGTGTCTGTACAGATATTGCATTTGATCCATCCATCCGTCCGTCCAATTATTTTGTCTCTCTGTCTTTCTGTCTGTCTATCGCTGCTTCTTGTGCTTTTATTTTGAAGGGTTCCCTTTCAGCATTGCGGCCGCACGCTCGCTTGTGTTTTTACCGTAAAGGCGCTTTTAAAAGCGCAGCAAGAAACAAGTGCGGGCTCAGTTGACGCTGTTTCAGCGAACGCCGGCTCACTTGACGGCAGTCTCGGGGAGGAGGGGGATAATGTGACGGAGCGCTCGTGAACGCACCGTCATGCCCGGAGCGGTGCGCCTTTCCTCTCTCCGCTGGCCGGACAGTACCGGCGCTGGCCGGACAGTACCGGCGCTGGCCGGACAGTACCGGCGCTGGCCGGACAGTACCGGCGCTGGCCGGACAGTACCGGCGCTGTCAATGTTACGGTGGAGATCAACTCCAGAGACTGGTTCCCGGGTCCAGGGACATGTTTCCCTGCTGGAGGCAGACGAGAGTGCACACTCTGCCTACACGTCACTCCTACATTCACACCTGTTCTCAGGAACACACGTCAGTGCGTCCGCCATCTTGGGAGGGGCATTTGTCAGGACTTCAGTAACGATACCACATCACGGTTCTGCTTTAGGTTGTCCAAACAGAGACAATGAGGACAATGGACAGCGTGGGATTACCTTCCACAGGGAGGACAAACATATTTATTGTTGTTGTCGTTGTGTTTAGCTCAGATAACATTAACTTGGACATAGATGAGCTGGAGCCCTGGTTCTCTCTAGTCCCTGGCTGAAGCTCGCCCTCAAACAACAACAACAATATCAAGGTCTATTGGGTTCATCTGACGGAGGCTCTTTTAGTTACAGTGTGGAGAAGATTACATTTATAAAGAACCAGCGTCTCAGAACCAGTCAGTGTTCTGTTCCCCGTCTGTTCCAGCAGGAGAACCTCAGAACCAGTCAGTGTTCTGTTCCCCGCCTGTTCCAGCAGGAGAACCTCAGAACCAGTCAGTGTTCTGTTCCCCGCCTGTTCCAGCAGGAGAACCTCAGCCTGATCCCAGTAGGAAGTTCTGTCTGGCTGTGAGCAACATGTCCATCTGGTCCTCACTAGGACCTCTCCTATCACTGCCCACATGTCCTGATGCTCTGACAGCCAGACTCAGTGAAGCCATGGCCGAGGTGGAGAGTCTGAGAAGAGAGGAGAGGAATGAAGAGATGGAGAACGGAGGGCAAAGAGCACAGTGGGGGGTCTTCTGGAGGAACTGAGAGGGAAACATCTAATAACTGAAGAGCTGGAAGAGAATATGTCATATCATATGGAATAATAGATAAATGTGTCACAGTAAATAAATATGGAATAGGTAAATATCTAACTAGTATTTTCTATGTAATATTAAAGGTAACTATGTACAAATAAATGAAAGTATAACAGGTAAATATGTTATTGTGTGTAAATATGTTAAAACAAATCTACATTTGTTCCACAAGAAAGTAATACCTTTATAATGTACATGTTCATTGTACATAAATGTCCCATTGTGTGTAAATAAAGACTTTATATATTGTTGTCATGGCTCCATCATGTTGCTCTAAAAGGAGAGGACAGCGTCCCAATGTCCCGTCTTCAGACTGCTTCCATGTCCTCTCTGGACTTTCTATTAGTATGCTACATTAAATAAATAAATAAATGAAATACTTTTTAGTTTAATAGATTAAAAATGAGAGCAATGATTCCTCACAGTCCTGTAAATGTATATCTGCCTGGTTTCCTTCAGAAACACGTCGCTGTCACACAGACTTGTTTAGGCTGACGGGGCAGACTTGCCCCTCACAAGATGGCGGCCGCTCTGACGTAACGGAGCGGTGGGCGGAGACAGGCTGCGCGGTGTCTAGTGTGTCCATGCCCACACCGGTAAGCAACAATCAGACTTTTATTTTGAAGGCAGAAACAGGATGTGTGCGTGCTGGTGTTTCCTGCGTGAATTCCTCTGGAGGGAGTTTTTTTCTTTTCAATCCAGGAGGAGCTGAATCAGGAGGAGTAGACCCCGGGAGATCAGGAGGACCAGGACCAGGACCTGGACCAGGACCAGCAGGACCAGCAGGACCAGCAGGACCAGCAGGACCAGACCCGGGAGGACCTGAACCAGGAGCTCCTGCCTCACGATGTGGCACAAGCCCAGAAAGGTTCCGTGGAGCTCCGAGCGGAGTTAGAGGAGTTTCCCCCGGACCGAGAGAGGGAGGCACTGTGAGCTACTTTATTCTGAAACTCCCTTAATATAAAACTGTTTTATTCTGAAAGTCCTTCAATATGAAACTCTTTTAATCAGTTTTAACACACACACACACACACACACACACACACACACACACACACACACACACACACACACACACACACACACACACACACACACACACACACACACACACACACACACACACACACACAGGAAGGTTCTGTGCCTCAGACCCTGGAGGTGCAGCCCTGCACGTTCTCCACGTCTCCCTGCTCCACCAGGCTGACTGCAGTGAGGTTCTCTGGCTTTGAGCTCAACGTGGTGAAGAACCTTCAGAACATTCAGGGGAGGGAGAACATGGAGAACATGGAGTGACGTGAAGCTTTGCTGCAGAGAGTGTGTGTGAGCAGCAGAGAGTGTGTGAGCAGCAGAGTGTGTGTGAGCAGCAGAGAGTGTGTGTGAGCAGCAGAGTGTGTGTGTGAGCAGCAGAGTGTGTGTGAGCAGCAGAGAGTGTGTGAGCAGCAGAGTGTGTGTGAGCAGCAGAGAGTGTGTGTGAGCAGCAGAGAGTGTGTGAGCAGCAGAGTGTGTGTGAGCAGCAGAGAGTGTGTGTGAGCAGCAGAGTGTGTGTGTGAGCAGCAGAGAGTGTGTGAGCAGCAGAGTGTGTGTGAGCAGCAGAGAGTGTGTGTGAGCAGCAGAGTGTGTGTGAGCGGCAGAGAGTGTGTGTGTGAGCAGCAGAGTGTGTGTGAGCAGCAGAGAGTGTGTGTGAGCAGCAGAGAGTGTGTGAGCAGCAGAGTGTGTGTGAGCAGCAGAGAGTGTGTGTGAGCAGCAGAGTGTGTGTGTGAGCAGCAGAGAGTGTGTGAGCAGCAGAGTGTGTGTGAGCAGCAGAGAGTGTGTGTGAGCAGCAGAGTGTGTGTGTGAGCAGCAGAGAGTGTGTGAGCGGCAGAGTGTGAGCAGCAGAGTGTGTGTGAGCGGCAGAGTGTGTGTGAGCGGCAGAGAGTGTGTGAGCGGCAGAGAGTGTGTGTGAGCAGCAGAGTGTGTGTGAGCAGCAGAGAGTGTGTGTGAGCAGCAGAGTGTGTGTGAGCGGCAGAGAGTGTGTGTGTGAGCAGCAGAGTGTGTGTGTGAGCAGCAGAGAGTGTGTGAGCTGCAGAGAGTGTGTGAGCTGCAGAGTGTGTGAGCTGCAGAGTGTGTGTGAGCAGCAGAGTGTGTGTGATCTGCAGAGAGTGTGTGTGAGCGGCAGAGAGTGTGTGAGCGGCAGAGTGTGTGATCTGCAGAGAGTGTGTGTGAGCAGCAGAGAGTGTGTGTGAGCAGCAGAGTGTGTGTGTGAGCAGCAGAGTGTGTGTGAGCAGCAGAGAGTGTGTGTGAGCAGCAGAGTGTGTGTGTGAGCAGCAGAGTGTGTGTGTGAGCAGCAGAGAGTGTGTGAGCTGCAGAGAGTGTGTGAGCTGCAGAGAGTGTGTGAGCTGCAGAGTGTGTGAGCTGCAGAGTGTGTGTGAGCAGCAGAGTGTGTGTGAGCAGCAGAGTGTGTGTGTGAGCAGCAGAGTGTGTGTGAGCGGCAGAGAGTGTGTGTGAGCGGCAGAGAGTGTGTGAGCGGCAGAGTGTGTGAGCAGCAGAGAGTGTGTGTGAGCAGCAGAGAGTGTGTGTGAGCAGCAGAGAGTGTGTGTGAGCAGCAGAGTGTGTGTGTGAGCAGCAGAGTGTGTGTGAGCAGCAGAGTGTGTGATCTGCAGAGAGTGTGTGTGAGCAGCAGAGAGTGTGTGTGAGCAGCAGAGTGTGTGTGTGAGCAGCAGAGTGTGTGTGAGCAGCAGAGAGTGTGTGTGAGCAGCAGAGTGTGTGTGAGCAGCAGAGAGTGTGTGTGTGAGCGGCAGAGAGTGTGTGTGTGAGCGGCAGAGAGTGTGTGTGAGCGGCAGAGTGTGTGTGTGAGCAGCAGAGTGTGTGTGAGCAGCAGAGAGTGTGTGTGAGCAGCAGAGAGTGTGTGTGAGCAGCAGAGTGTGTGTGTGAGCAGCAGAGTGTGTGTGAGCAGCAGAGAGTGTGTGTGAGCAGCAGAGTGTGTGTGTGAGCAGCAGAGTGTGTGTGAGCAGCAGAGTGTGTGTGAGCGGCTAGAGTGTGTGAGCAGCAGAGTGTGTGTGAGCGGCAGAGTGTGTGTGAGCGGCAGAGAGTGTGTGAGCGGCAGAGAGTGTGTGTGAGCAGCAGAGTGTGTGTGAGCGGCAGAGAGTGTGTGTGTGAGCAGCAGAGAGTGTGTGAGCTGCAGAGTGTGTGATCTGCAGAGAGTGTGTGTGAGCGGCAGAGTGTGTGTGTGAGCAGCAGAGTGTGTGATCTGCAGAGAGTGTGTGTGAGCAGCAGAGAGTGTGTGAGCAGCAGAGAGTGTGTGTCAACAGCAGAGAGTGTGTGTGAGCAGCAGAGTGTGTGTGTGAGCAGCAGAGTGTGTGTGAGCAGCAGAGAGAGTGTGTGAGCAGCAGAGAGTGTGTGAGCTGCAGAGAGTGTGTGAGCGGCAGAGTGTGTGTGAGCGGCAGAGAGTGTGTGAGCAGCAGAGAGTGTGTGTGAACAGCAGAGAGTGTGTGTGAACGGCAGTGTGTGTGTGAGCGGCAGAGTGTGTGTGAGCGGCAGAGTGTGTGTGTGAACAGCAGAGTGTGTGTGAGCTGCAGAGAGTGTGTGAGCAGCAGAGAGTGTGTGAGCGGCAGAGTGTGTGTGAGCGGCAGAGTGTGTGTGTGAACAGCAGAGTGTGTGTGAGCTGCAGAGAGTGTGTGAGCAGCAGAGTGTGTGTGTGAGCAGCAGAGTGTGTGTGAGCAGCAGAGAGTGTGTGTGAGCAGCAGAGAGTGTGTGAGCAGCAGAGAGTGTGTGTGAACAGCAGAGAGTGTGTGTGAGCAGCAGAGTGTGTGTGTGAGCAGCAGAGTGTGTGTGAGCAGCAGAGAGAGTGTGTGAGCAGCAGAGAGTGTGTGAGCTGCAGAGAGTGTGTGAGCGGCAGAGTGTGTGTGAGCGGCAGAGAGTGTGTGAGCAGCAGAGAGTGTGTGTGAACAGCAGAGAGTGTGTGTGAACGGCAGTGTGTGTGTGAGCGGCAGAGTGTGTGTGAGCGGCAGAGTGTGTGTGTGAACAGCAGAGTGTGTGTGAGCTGCAGAGAGTGTGTGAGCAGCAGAGAGTGTGTGAGCAGCAGAGTGTGTGTGAGCGGCAGAGTGTGTGTGTGAACAGCAGAGTGTGTGTGAGCTGCAGAGAGTGTGTGAGCAGCAGAGAGTGTGTGAGCTGCAGAGAGTGTGTGTGAACAGCAGAGTGTGTGTGAGCGGCAGAGAGTGTGTGAGCAGCAGAGAGTGTGTGTGAACAGCAGAGTGTGTGTGAGCTGCAGAGAGTGTGTGAGCAGCAGAGAGTGTGTGAGCAGCAGAGTGTGTGTGAGCGGCAGAGTGTGTGTGTGAACGGCAGAGTGTGTGTGTGAACAGCAGAGTGTGTGTGAGCTGCAGAGAGTGTGTGAGCAGCAGAGTGTGTGTGAGCGGCAGAGAGTGTGTGTGTGAGCGGCAGAGAGTGTGTGTGTGAGCACCAGAGAGTGTGTGAGCTGCAGAGAGTGTGTGTGAGCGGCAGAGTGTGTGTGTGTGAGCAGCAGAGTGTGTGTGAGCGGCAGAGAGTGTGTGAGCGGCAGAGTGTGTGATCTGCAGAGAGTGTGTGTGAGCGGCAGAGAGTGTGTGTGAGCGGCAGAGTGTGTGTGTGAGCAGCAGAGTGTGTGTGAGCAGCAGAGTGTGTGTGTGAGCAGCAGAGTGTGTGTGAGCGGCAGAGAGTGTGTGTGAGCAGCAGAGTGTGTGTGTGAGCAGCAGAGTGTGTGTGAGCAGCAGAGAGTGTGTGTGAACAGCAGAGGGTGTGTGAGCTGCAGAGAGTGTGTGAGCAGCAGAGTGTGTGTGTGAGCAGCAGAGTGTGTGTGAGCAGCAGAGTGTGTGTGTGAGCAGCAGAGTGTGTGTGAGCGGCAGAGTGTGTGTGTGAGCAGCAGAGAGTGTGTGTGAACAGCAGAGGGTGTGTGAGCAGCAGAGAGTGTGTGAGCTGCAGAGTGTGTGTGAGCAGCAGAGTGTGTGTGAGCAGCAGAGTGTGTGTGAGCAGCAGAGTGTGTGTGAGCAGCAGAGAGTGTGTGAGCTGCAGAGTGTGTGTGAGCGGCAGAGAGTGTGTGAGCAGCAGAGAGTGTGTGAGCAGCAGAGAGTGTGTGTGAGCTGCAGAGAGTGTGTGTGAGCAGCAGAGAGTGTGTGAGCAGCAGAGAGTGTGTGAGCTGCAGAGAGTGTGTGTGAACAGCAGAGTGTGTGTGAGCTGCAGAGAGTGTGTGAGCGGCAGAGAGTGTGTGTGAACAGCAGAGTGTGTGTGAGCTGCAGAGAGTGTGTGAGCGGCAGAGAGTGTGTGAGCGGCAGAGTGTGTGTGAGCGGCAGAGTGTGTGTGAGCGGCAGAGAGTGTGTGAGCGGCAGAGTGTGTGTGAGCGGCAGAGTGTGTGTGAGCGGCAGAGAGTGTGTGAGCAGCAGAGTGTGTGTGAGCAGCAGAGTGTGTGTGAGCGGCAGAGTGTGTGAGCAGCAGAGTGTGTGTGAGCGGCAGAGAGTGTGTGAGCAGCAGAGTGTGTGTGAGCAGCAGAGAGTGTGTGAGCAGCAGAGTGTGTGTGAGCGGCAGAGTGTGTGAGCAGCAGAGTGTGTGTGAGCGGCAGAGTGTGTGAGCAGCAGAGAGTGTGTGTGAGCAGCAGAGTGTGTGTGAGCGGCAGAGTGTGTGAGCAGCAGAGAGTGTGTGTGAGCAGCAGAGAGTGTGTGAGCAGCAGAGTGTGTGTGAGCAGCAGAGAGTGTGTGTGAGCAGCAGAGAGTGTGTGAGCAGCAGAGTGTGTGTGAGCAGCAGAGAGTGTGTGTGAGCAGCAGAGTGTGTGTGTGAGCAGCAGAGAGTGTGTGAGCAGCAGAGTGTGTGTGAGCAGCAGAGAGTGTGTGTGAGCAGCAGAGTGTGTGTGAGCGGCAGAGAGTGTGTGTGTGAGCAGCAGAGTGTGTGTGAGCAGCAGAGAGTGTGTGTGAGCAGCAGAGAGTGTGTGAGCAGCAGAGTGTGTGTGAGCAGCAGAGAGTGTGTGTGAGCAGCAGAGTGTGTGTGTGAGCAGCAGAGAGTGTGTGAGCAGCAGAGTGTGTGTGAGCAGCAGAGAGTGTGTGTGAGCAGCAGAGTGTGTGTGTGAGCAGCAGAGAGTGTGTGAGCGGCAGAGTGTGAGCAGCAGAGTGTGTGTGAGCGGCAGAGTGTGTGTGAGCGGCAGAGAGTGTGTGAGCGGCAGAGAGTGTGTGTGAGCAGCAGAGTGTGTGTGAGCAGCAGAGAGTGTGTGTGAGCAGCAGAGTGTGTGTGAGCGGCAGAGAGTGTGTGTGTGAGCAGCAGAGTGTGTGTGTGAGCAGCAGAGAGTGTGTGAGCTGCAGAGAGTGTGTGAGCTGCAGAGTGTGTGAGCTGCAGAGTGTGTGTGAGCAGCAGAGTGTGTGTGATCTGCAGAGAGTGTGTGTGAGCGGCAGAGAGTGTGTGAGCGGCAGAGTGTGTGATCTGCAGAGAGTGTGTGTGAGCAGCAGAGAGTGTGTGTGAGCAGCAGAGTGTGTGTGTGAGCAGCAGAGTGTGTGTGAGCAGCAGAGAGTGTGTGTGAGCAGCAGAGTGTGTGTGTGAGCAGCAGAGTGTGTGTGTGAGCAGCAGAGAGTGTGTGAGCTGCAGAGAGTGTGTGAGCTGCAGAGAGTGTGTGAGCTGCAGAGTGTGTGAGCTGCAGAGTGTGTGTGAGCAGCAGAGTGTGTGTGAGCAGCAGAGTGTGTGTGTGAGCAGCAGAGTGTGTGTGAGCGGCAGAGAGTGTGTGTGAGCGGCAGAGAGTGTGTGAGCGGCAGAGTGTGTGAGCAGCAGAGAGTGTGTGTGAGCAGCAGAGAGTGTGTGTGAGCAGCAGAGAGTGTGTGTGAGCAGCAGAGAGTGTGTGTGAGCAGCAGAGTGTGTGTGTGAGCAGCAGAGTGTGTGTGAGCAGCAGAGTGTGTGATCTGCAGAGAGTGTGTGTGAGCAGCAGAGAGTGTGTGTGAGCAGCAGAGTGTGTGTGTGAGCAGCAGAGTGTGTGTGAGCAGCAGAGAGTGTGTGTGAGCAGCAGAGTGTGTGTGAGCAGCAGAGAGTGTGTGTGTGAGCGGCAGAGAGTGTGTGTGTGAGCGGCAGAGAGTGTGTGTGAGCGGCAGAGTGTGTGTGTGAGCAGCAGAGTGTGTGTGAGCAGCAGAGAGTGTGTGTGAGCAGCAGAGTGTGTGTGTGAGCAGCAGAGTGTGTGTGAGCAGCAGAGAGTGTGTGTGAGCAGCAGAGTGTGTGTGTGAGCAGCAGAGTGTGTGTGAGCAGCAGAGTGTGTGTGAGCGGCTAGAGTGTGTGAGCAGCAGAGTGTGTGTGAGCGGCAGAGTGTGTGTGAGCGGCAGAGAGTGTGTGAGCGGCAGAGAGTGTGTGTGAGCGGCAGAGTGTGTGTGAGCGGCAGAGAGTGTGTGTGTGAGCGGCAGAGAGTGTGTGTGTGAGCAGCAGAGAGTGTGTGAGCTGCAGAGTGTGTGATCTGCAGAGAGTGTGTGTGAGCGGCAGAGTGTGTGTGTGAGCAGCAGAGTGTGTGATCTGCAGAGAGTGTGTGTGAGCGGCAGAGAGTGTGTGAGCGGCAGAGTGTGTGTGTGAGCAGCAGAGTGTGTGTGAGCAGCAGAGTGTGTGTGTGAGCAGCAGAGTGTGTGTGAGCGGCAGAAAGTGTGTGTGAGCAGCAGAGTGTGTGTGTGAGCAGCAGAGTGTGTGTGAGCAGCAGAGAGTGTGTGTGAACAGCAGAGGGTGTGTGAACAGCAGAGGGTGTGTGAGCTGCAGAGAGTGTGTGAGCAGCAGAGTGTGTGTGTGAGCAGCAGAGTGTGTGTGAGCAGCAGAGAGTGTGTGTGAGCAGCAGAGAGTGTGTGAGCAGCAGAGAGTGTGTGTGAACAGCAGAGAGTGTGTGTGAGCAGCAGAGTGTGTGTGTGAGCAGCAGAGTGTGTGTGAGCAGCAGAGAGAGTGTGTGAGCAGCAGAGAGTGTGTGAGCTGCAGAGTGTGTGTGAGCGGCAGAGAGTGTGTGAGCAGCAGAGAGTGTGTGTGAACAGCAGAGAGTGTGTGTGAACGGCAGTGTGTGTGTGAGCGGCAGAGTGTGTGTGAGCGGCAGAGTGTGTGTGTGAACAGCAGAGTGTGTGTGAGCTGCAGAGAGTGTGTGAGCAGCAGAGAGTGTGTGAGCGGCAGAGTGTGTGTGAGCGGCAGAGTGTGTGTGTGAACAGCAGAGTGTGTGTGAGCTGCAGAGAGTGTGTGAGCAGCAGAGTGTGTGTGTGAGCAGCAGAGTGTGTGTGAGCAGCAGAGAGTGTGTGTGAGCAGCAGAGAGTGTGTGAGCAGCAGAGAGTGTGTGTGAACAGCAGAGAGTGTGTGTGAGCAGCAGAGTGTGTGTGTGAGCAGCAGAGTGTGTGTGAGCAGCAGAGAGAGTGTGTGAGCAGCAGAGAGTGTGTGAGCTGCAGAGAGTGTGTGAGCGGCAGAGTGTGTGTGAGCGGCAGAGAGTGTGTGAGCAGCAGAGAGTGTGTGTGAACAGCAGAGAGTGTGTGTGAACGGCAGTGTGTGTGTGAGCGGCAGAGTGTGTGTGAGCGGCAGAGTGTGTGTGTGAACAGCAGAGTGTGTGTGAGCTGCAGAGAGTGTGTGAGCAGCAGAGAGTGTGTGAGCAGCAGAGTGTGTGTGAGCGGCAGAGTGTGTGTGTGAACAGCAGAGTGTGTGTGAGCTGCAGAGAGTGTGTGAGCAGCAGAGAGTGTGTGAGCTGCAGAGAGTGTGTGTGAACAGCAGAGTGTGTGTGAGCGGCAGAGAGTGTGTGAGCAGCAGAGAGTGTGTGTGAACAGCAGAGTGTGTGTGAGCTGCAGAGAGTGTGTGAGCAGCAGAGAGTGTGTGAGCAGCAGAGTGTGTGTGAGCGGCAGAGTGTGTGTGTGAACGGCAGAGTGTGTGTGTGAACAGCAGAGTGTGTGTGAGCTGCAGAGAGTGTGTGAGCAGCAGAGTGTGTGTGAGCGGCAGAGAGTGTGTGTGTGAGCGGCAGAGAGTGTGTGTGTGAGCACCAGAGAGTGTGTGAGCTGCAGAGAGTGTGTGTGAGCGGCAGAGTGTGTGTGTGTGAGCAGCAGAGTGTGTGTGAGCGGCAGAGAGTGTGTGAGCGGCAGAGTGTGTGATCTGCAGAGAGTGTGTGTGAGCGGCAGAGAGTGTGTGTGAGCGGCAGAGTGTGTGTGTGAGCAGCAGAGTGTGTGTGAGCAGCAGAGTGTGTGTGTGAGCAGCAGAGTGTGTGTGAGCGGCAGAGAGTGTGTGTGAGCAGCAGAGTGTGTGTGTGAGCAGCAGAGTGTGTGTGAGCAGCAGAGAGTGTGTGTGAACAGCAGAGGGTGTGTGAGCTGCAGAGAGTGTGTGAGCAGCAGAGTGTGTGTGTGAGCAGCAGAGTGTGTGTGAGCAGCAGAGTGTGTGTGTGAGCAGCAGAGTGTGTGTGAGCGGCAGAGTGTGTGTGTGAGCAGCAGAGAGTGTGTGTGAACAGCAGAGGGTGTGTGAGCAGCAGAGAGTGTGTGAGCTGCAGAGTGTGTGTGAGCAGCAGAGTGTGTGTGAGCAGCAGAGTGTGTGTGAGCAGCAGAGTGTGTGTGAGCAGCAGAGAGTGTGTGAGCTGCAGAGTGTGTGTGAGCGGCAGAGAGTGTGTGAGCAGCAGAGAGTGTGTGAGCAGCAGAGAGTGTGTGAGCAGCAGAGAGTGTGTGTGAGCTGCAGAGAGTGTGTGTGAGCAGCAGAGAGTGTGTGAGCAGCAGAGAGTGTGTGAGCTGCAGAGAGTGTGTGTGAACAGCAGAGTGTGTGTGAGCTGCAGAGAGTGTGTGAGCGGCAGAGAGTGTGTGTGAACAGCAGAGTGTGTGTGAGCTGCAGAGAGTGTGTGAGCGGCAGAGAGTGTGTGAGCGGCAGAGTGTGTGTGAGCGGCAGAGTGTGTGTGAGCGGCAGAGAGTGTGTGAGCGGCAGAGTGTGTGTGAGCGGCAGAGTGTGTGTGAGCGGCAGAGAGTGTGTGAGCAGCAGAGTGTGTGTGAGCAGCAGAGTGTGTGTGAGCGGCAGAGTGTGTGAGCAGCAGAGTGTGTGTGAGCGGCAGAGAGTGTGTGAGCAGCAGAGTGTGTGTGAGCAGCAGAGAGTGTGTGAGCAGCAGAGTGTGTGTGAGCGGCAGAGTGTGTGAGCAGCAGAGTGTGTGTGAGCGGCAGAGTGTGTGAGCAGCAGAGAGTGTGTGTGAGCAGCAGAGTGTGTGTGAGCGGCAGAGTGTGTGAGCAGCAGAGAGTGTGTGTGAGCAGCAGAGTGTGTGAGCAGCAGAGTGTGTGAGCGGCAGAGTGTGTGTGTGAGCAGCAGAGTGTGTGTGAGCAGCAGAGTGTGTGTGTGAGCAGCAGAGTGTGTGTGAGCGGCAGAGTGTGTGTGTGAGCAGCAGAGAGTGTGTGTGAACAGCAGAGGGTGTGTGAGCAGCAGAGAGTGTGTGAGCTGCAGAGTGTGTGTGAGCAGCAGAGTGTGTGTGAGCAGCAGAGTGTGTGTGAGCAGCAGAGAGTGTGTGAGCTGCAGAGTGTGTGTGAGCGGCAGAGAGTGTGTGAGCGGCAGAGAGTGTGTGAGCAGCAGAGAGTGTGTGAGCAGCAGAGAGTGTGTGAGCGGCAGAGTGTGTGTGAGCAGCAGAGAGTGTGTGAGCAGCAGAGTGTGTGTGAGCTGCAGAGAGTGTGTGAGCGGCAGAGAGTGTGTGAGCGGCAGAGTGTGTGTGAGCGGCAGAGTGTGTGTGAGCGGCAGAGAGTGTGTGAGCGGCAGAGTGTGTGTGAGCGGCAGAGTGTGTGTGAGCGGCAGAGAGTGTGTGAGCAGCAGAGTGTGTGTGAGCAGCAGAGTGTGTGTGAGCGGCAGAGTGTGTGAGCAGCAGAGTGTGTGTGAGCGGCAGAGAGTGTGTGAGCAGCAGAGTGTGTGTGAGCAGCAGAGAGTGTGTGAGCAGCAGAGTGTGTGTGAGCGGCAGAGTGTGTGAGCAGCAGAGTGTGTGTGAGCGGCAGAGTGTGTGAGCAGCAGAGAGTGTGTGTGAGCAGCAGAGTGTGTGTGAGCGGCAGAGTGTGTGAGCAGCAGAGAGTGTGTGTGAGCAGCAGAGTGTGTGAGCAGCAGAGTGTGTGAGCGGCAGAGTGTGAGCAGCAGAGAGTGTGAGCAGCAGAGAGTGTGAGCAAAACCCTGACAAGGTTCAACTGTGAAGAGAGAACCAGATGAAGTGATAAAGATGATGAAGCTGATGATGATGAAGGTGATGGTGGTGATGGTGATGGAGGTGGTGATGGTGATGATGATGGAGGTGGTGATGGTGATGGAGGTGGTGATGGTGATGGAGGTGGTGATGGTGATGGAGGTGGTGATGATGATGGAGGTGGTGATGGTGATGGAGGTGATGATGATGATGGAGGTGGTGATGGTGATGGAGGTGATGACGTTGATGATGGTGATGGAGGTGATGATTGTGATGGAGGTGATGACGGTGATGATGGTGATGGAGGTGGTGATGGAGGTGATGATGATGATGGAGTTGATGACGGTGAGGATGGAAGTGATGATGGTGATGGAGGTGATGACGGTGATGGTGATGGAGGTGAGATGATGGTGATGGAGGTGATGATGATGATGGAGTTGATGACGGTGAGGATGGAAGTGATGATGGTGATGGAGGTGATGACGGTGATGGTGATGGAGGTGAGATGATGGTGATGGAGGTGATGATGGTGATGGAGTTGATGACGGTGATGATGGTGATGGAGGTGGTGATGGAGGTGATGATGATGATGGAGTTGATGACGGTGAGGATGGAAGTGATGATGGTGATGGAGGTGATGACGGTGATGGTGATGGAGGTGAGATGATGGTGATGGAGGTGATGACGTTGATGATGGTGATGGAGTTGATGACGGTGAGGATGGAAGTGATGATGGTGATGGAGGTGATGACGGTGATGGTGATGGAGGTGATGACGGTGATGGTGATGGAGGTGATGACGGTGATGGTGATGGAGGTGATAGAGGTAAAGGAGAGAAGGCCGAGGGTTTCCTGTTAACAACCCAAAGGGGGCGCCGTTGAGGAAACTGAAATATAAAACAAGTTTTCACTTGTTTCACACTTTGTTTTCGACACGATTCCAGATGTTGGTTCATAGATCTGAAGAGTCACAATGTCAAGAAGAAAGGTGGAATCCTAGAACTACAACCCTAGATCCTGTGGTAGGAATCCGAGAACTAGAATCCTAGATCTTGTGCTGGATTCCTAGAAGTAGAATCCTAGAACTACAATCCTAGATCATGTTTCACATTCTAGAACTACAATCCTAGATCATGTTTCACATCCTAGAACTACAATCCTAGATCCTGTGGATGAATCCTAGATCCTGTGGTTGACTCTTAGAACTACAATCCTAGATCATGTAGTCACATCCTAGAACTACAATCCTAGATCCTGGGTGGAATCCTAGAACTCAGTCACACACACACAACCAGCAAATGGTGATGAAGAGGTTGAGGATTATTGTGATGATGACAAGGATGATGCTGATAATGATGATGATGATGATGATGATGGTCCTCCAGTCTGCAGATGGAGGGAGAGAAGGAGCGACAGATGCAGCAGCGGGAGGAGAAGGAGAGTAACGAGGCGGACGACGACACCAGAAGCGACGAGGGCGAAGCCGACAATGAGGAAGAGGAGGATGATGAAGACTGCGAGGGGGCGGAGCTCGTCTGGCAGGAGGGCTACGGCGAGGACAACCTGGGCCTTCCCATCATGCATTGGGAGGCACTGAGTCTGCGCATCGCGGAGCTGGAGAGGCAGGAAGAAGAGAAGAAGGAGAAGATAGCAAAGGTCAGATTCTGGTCTGGACTGATCTGGTCTGGACTGGTGTGAACTGGACTGGACTGATCTGGTCTGGACTGATCTGGTCTGGACTGGTGTGAACTGGACTGGACTGATCTGGTCTGGACTGATCTGGTCTGGACTGGTGTGAACTGGACTGATCTGGTCTGGTCTGGACTGGTGTGATCTGGACTGGACTGATCTGGACTGGTCTGATCTGGACTGGACTGGTGTGAACTGGTCTGATCTGGTCTGGACTGGTGTGAACTGGTCTGGACTGGTCTGATCTGGACTGATCTGGACTGGACTGGTGTGAACTGGTCTGGACTGATCTGGACTGGACTGATCTGGACTGGTCTGATCTGGACTGGACTGGTGTGAACTGGTCTGATCTGGTCTGGACTGATCTGGACTGGACTGGTGTGAACTGGTCTGATCTGGACTGGACTGATCTGGACTGGTCTGATCTGGACTGGACTGGTGTGAACTGGTCTGATCTGGTCTGGACTGATCTGGACTGGACTGGTGTGAACTGGTCTGATCTGGACTGGTCTGATCTGGACTGGACTGGTGTGAACTGGTCTGATCTGGACTGGACTGATCTGGACTGGTCTGATCTGGACTGGACTGGTGTGAACTGGTCTGGACTGGACTGATCTGGACTGGACTGGTGTGAACTGGTCTGATCTGGTCTGGACTGATCTGGACTGGACTGGTGTGAACTGGTCTGGACACCTTTAAACTTTTATCGATTGATTAATTCTCTAATGTCCGGATCAATATTTCAACCTTCCATCAAACTCTGTGACAACAGGAGCTCGACAAAGCTGCTGAAGATTCGCCTCAGAGACATTGACCTGAGAGGACATGGTGGGCGTGTCTCCTCGAGGAGGACTTGTCTCCTCGTGGAGAGGACGTGTCTCCTCGTGGAGAGGACTTGTCTCCTCATGGAGAGGACATGTGTCCTTGTGGAGAGGACGTGTCTCCTCGTGGAGAGGACGTGTCTCCTCGTGGAGAGGACATGATGTTGTTCTGTGACTTTCAGGGCGGAGCCTCTCTGGACAAACGTGTCGTCCCACTGAGCCGAGTGGAGGACAGAGGAAGGACATTGGAGGACAGAGGGAGGACATTGGAGGACAGAGGGAGGACATTGGAGGACAGAGGGAGGAGGACCGAGAGCTGGCAGGATGGAGACGAGGCCTGTAACAGCCACGTGCTGGCGCTCACCTCCCGGTGTGTGTGTGTGTGTGTGTGTGTGTGTGTGTGTGTGTGTGTGTGTGTGTGTGTGTGTGTGTGTGTGTGTGTGTGTGTGTGTGTGTGTGTGTGTGTGTGTGTGTGTGTGTGTGTGTGTGTGTGTGCGTGCGTGCGTGTGCGTGTGTGTGTGTGTTGATAACTCCTGGTTTCATCATCAATAGAACTGATTGAGGAGGAGGAGCTGTGATTAACCAGCAGTTAAACACTTTTAACCGACTGTTAACTTTAACCAGGTTAGTTATCTTGTTGTTCAAACTGGGTTAACTTTAACCAGGTTAGTTATCTTGTTGTTCAAACTGGGTTAACTTTAACCAGGTTAGTTATCTTGTTGTTCAAACTGGGTTAACTTTAACCAGGTTAGTTATCTTGACCCTCCAGACCTCCACTAGCTGGTTACCAGTGGTTAACCCTCACCATGGTGTTGATGATAGCAGGACAAAGGAAGGACAGGGTGGAGGACTGGACTTTGATCGAGTCGATCCTGGAATGAAGAGTTGCTCCTCTATGGAGCCCCAGAGTGGACACAGAGTGGACATAGAGTGGACATAGAGTGGACATAGAGGAATAATAATAAGAGGTGGGAATGAGATACTAACTAGTAACCTCAGATTACTAACTGGACACAGAGTTACTCCTTCCCTCACCAATATGGCCTCCAGCCCCTCATATTTGCTGCTCTGCAGCTTTAAGAGCCTCGTTTCCACGGAGAACATTAGATCCTGGTGTTTTCTAACTAAACCTGTGAAGTCCAGACGAGTTAAACTCACCTTGGTCCAGAAAGAGAAGATCTCATTCTCATGTCTCATGTCTCATGTCTCATGTCTCCTCTTTAGCAGGAAGAAATGATCTCCAGCCGTTTCCATGGTAACCTAGGTCAGTGATTTTCAACCAGTGTGCCGTGGGAGATGATCTAATATCACCTAATGAACCATTGTCGGGTGTCTGTGCTGGAATAAAGTGTGGCAGATGATGTAATACTCTTCTATGTCAGTGGGTGGCAGCAGAGGGCGATACAGACAGTAGAGTTAGCGCTGCGCGACACGTGACAGGGACAGTAACAGGGACAGGGACGGTGACGGGGACAGTGACGGGGACAGTGACGGTGACAGTGACGGGGACAGGGACGGTGACAGGGACAGTGACGGGGACAGTGACGGGGACAGTGACAGGGACGGTGACGGAGACAGTGACGGGGACAGTGACGGTGACAGGGACAGTGACGGGGACAGTGACGGGGACAGTGACAGGGACAGTAACAGGGACAGTGACGGTGACAGGGACAGTAACAGGGACGGGGACAGTGACGGTGACAGTGACGGGGACAGTGACGGTGACAGGGACAGTGACGGGGACAGTAACAGGGACAGTGACGGTGACAGGGACAGTAACAGGGACAGTATCAGGGACAGGGACAGTCTGGGATCACAGCAAGACGAGGCGAGCAGGTGACAGTGATGGAGACGTTTTGAGGAGGGAAAATACAAATGAACTGGGTCCTGGACAAAGTTCTGACCCAGATGAAGGTCCTAGTATGATAAAAGAGAAAGACAAGACGGTGAGCTCGAGGTAGTACAGCTCGAGGTAGTACAGCTCGAGGTAGTACAGCTCGAGGTAATACAGCTCGAGGTAATACAGCTCGAGGTAGTACAGCTCGAGGTAATACAGCTCGAGGTAGTACAGCTCGAGGTAACACAGCTCGAGGTAATACAGCTCGAGGTAATACAGCTCGAGGTAGTACAGCTCGAGGTAATACAGCTCGAGGTAGTACAGCTCTAGGTAATACAGCTCGAGGTAGTACAGCTCGAGGTAGTACAGCTCGAGGTAATGCAGCTCGAGGTAATACAGCTCGAGGTAATACAGCTCGAGGTAGTACAGCTCGAGGTAACACAGCTCGAGGTAATACAGCTCGAGGTAGTACAGCTCGAGGTAACACAGCTCGAGGTAATACAGCTCGAGGTAATACAGCTCGAGGTAGTACAGCTCGAGGTAACACAGCTCGAGGTAACACAGCTCGAGGTAGTACAGCTCGAGGTAGTACAGCTCGAGGTAATACAGCTCGAGGTAATACAGCTCGAGGTAGTACAGCTCGAGGTAATACAGCTCGAGGTAATACAGCTCGAGGTAGTACAGCTCGAGGTAATACAGCTCGAGGTAGTACAGCTCGAGGTAATACAGCTCGAGGTAGTACAGCTCGAGGTAATACAGCTCGAAGTAGTACAGCTCGAGGTAATACAGCTCGAGGTAATGCAGCTCGAGGTAGTACAGCTCGAGGTAATACAGCTCGAGGTAATACAGCTCGAGGTAGTACAGCTCGAGGTAATACAGCTCGAGCTAATACAGCTCGAGGTAGTACAGCGCGAGGTAACACAGCTCGAGGTAATACAGCTCGAGGTAATACAGCTCGAGGTAGTACAGCTCGAGGTAATACAGCGAGAGGTAGTACAGCTCGAGGTAGTACAGCTCGAGGTAACACAGCTCGAGGTAATACAGCTCGAGGTAATACAGCTCGAGGTAGTACAGCTCGAGGTAACACAGCTCGAGGTAACACAGCTCGAGGTAATACAGCTCGAGGTAATACAGCTCGAGGTAGTACAGCTCGAGGTAGTACAGCGAGAGGTAATACAGCGAGAGGTAATACAGCGAGACGTAATACAGCTCGAGGTAATACAGCTCGAGGTAATACAGCTCGAGGTAATACAGCTCGAGGTAGTACAGCTCGAGGTAGTACAGCTCGAGGTAACACAGCTCGAGGTAATACAGCTCGAGGTAATACAGCTCGAGGTAGTACAGCTCGAGGTAACACAGCTCGAGGTAACACAGCTCGAGGTAATACAGCTCGAGGTAATACAGCTCGAGGTAGTACAGCTCGAGGTAGTACAGCGAGAGGTAATACAGCGAGAGGTAATACAGCGAGACGTAATACAGCTCGAGGTAATACAGCTCGAGGTAATACAGCTCGAGGTAACACAGCTCGAGGTAATACAGCGAGAGGTAACACAGCTCGAGGTAGTACAGCTCGAGGTAGTACAGCTTGAGGTAGTACAGCTCGAGGTAGTACAGCTCGAGGTAATACAGCTCGAGGTAGTACAGCTCGAGGTAATACAGCTCGAGGTAGTACAGCTCGAGGTAATACAGCTCGAAGTAGTACAGCTCGAGGTAATACAGCTCGAGGTAATGCAGCTCGAGGTAGTACAGCTCGAGGTAATACAGCTCGAGGTAATACAGCTCGAGGTAGTACAGCTCGAGGTAATACAGCTCGAGCTAATACAGCTCGAGGTAGTACAGCGCGAGGTAACACAGCTCGAGGTAATACAGCTCGAGGTAATACAGCTCGAGGTAATACAGCTCGAGGTAATACAGCTCGAGGTAACACAGCTCGAGGTAATACAGCTCGAGGTAATACAGCTCGAGGTAGTACAGCTCGAGGTAACGCAGCTCGAGGTAACACAGCTCGAGGTAATACAGCTCGAGGTAGTACAGCTCGAGGTAACACAGCTCGAGGTAATACAGCTCGAGGTAGTACAGCTCGAGGTAACACAGCTCGAGGTAATACAGCTCGAGGTAATACAGCTCGAGGTAACACAGCTCGAGGTAATACAGCTCGAGGTAACACAGCTCGAGGTAACACAGCTCGAGGTAATACAGCTCGAGGTAATACAGCGAGAGGTAATACAGCGCGAGGTGACACAGCTCGAGGTGATACAGCTCGAGGTAATACAGCGAGAGGTAATACAGCGCGAGGTAACACAGCTCGAGGTAGTACAGCTCGAGGTGATACAGCTCGAGGTAGTACAGCTCGAGGTAGTACAGCTCGAGGTAATACAGCTCGAGGTAATACAGCTCGAGGTAATACAGCTCGAGGTAGTACAGCTCGAGGTAATACAGCTCGAGGTAATACAGCTCGAGGTGATACAGCTCGAGGTAATACAGCTCGAGGTAACACAGCTCGAGGTAATACAGCTCGAGGTAATACAGCTCGAGGTAATACAGCTCGAGGTAGTACAGCGAGAGGTAACACAGCTCGAGGTAGTACAGCGAGAGCTAGCTTTACTTTGGATTTACCTTCAGCGGGGACGCGACTCCGCTGTGCTCGGTGAGAAGCTATCCAATAGCGCCATAGTGCCAAGCAAGCTCAAACGCCATCTCCAAACCAAACCCCCCACCGTTCAAAACAAGCCGACGGACTAGTTTGTACTCTTACGTACAAACAACGAGAAACAGCAACTCTTCTGAGAAAAACCCCAAAAGGTAAACGAGAGAGCCTCATAGCTAGCTGCCTTGTCGCTGAACTCCTAGCTAAACCAAAAGGTCCCCCCACTGTGGCAGGAACATTGATCCTGCCAGCTTGTAAAGGAGATGCTCGGCCCTGACGCGGCCAGAGAGAGAGAGAGCCATAGTGCCTCTCTCCGATGACACGATTACCAGACGTAGTGATGACGTGTCTGCAGACATACAAACGCTGGTTTTGGAAAAGACGCGCATCAAGAAATCTGCTTTGCTGAGTCGACAGATATTAGAGGACACTGTCAGCTCTTGGCCAACCTGCGTTTTGTGGCTGGAGAAGCCGTCAGAGAAAACTTCCTATTTTGTGAGGTACTGCCAGAAAAACCATCAGGAGAGGAAATATTCCGGGTCACGTCAGAATATCTTGACAAAAGCAGGTTCACGTGTGAAAACTGTACAGGAGTCTGAAGTGATGGAGCCACAGCCACGGTCGGGTTCTTCAGGGGCTCCGTCAGCAGGGTCAAAGAGAGAAACCCAGGTGGTATGGTTACACACTGGTCTTAGCACCGTGAGGCCCTCATTACAAAGACTGGTCTTAGCACCGTGAGGCCCTCATTACAAAGACTGTGTTTAGCACCGTGAGGCCCTCATTACAAAGACTGGTCTTAGCACCGTGAGGCCCTCATTACAAAGACTGGTCTTAGCACCGTGAGGCCCTCATTACAAAGACTGGTTTTAGCACCGTGAGGCCCTCATTACAAAGACTGGTCTTAGCACCGTGAGGCCCTCATTACAAAGACTGGTCTTAGCACCGTGAGGCCCTCATTACAAAGACTGGTCTTAGCACCGTGAGGCCCTCATTACAAAGACTGGTCTTAGCACCGTGAGGCCCTCATTACAAAGACTGGTCTTAGCACCGTGAGGCCCTCATTACAAAGACTGGTCTTAGCACCGTGAGGCCCTCATTACAAAGACTGGTCTTAGCACCGTGAGGCCCTCATTACAAAGACTGGTCTTAGCACCGTGAGGCCCTCATTACAAAGACTGGTCTTAGCACCGTGAGGCCCTCATTACAAAGACTGGTCTTAGCACCGTGAGGCCCTCATTACAAAGACTGGTCTTAGCACCGTGAGGCCCTCATTACAAAGACTGGTCTTAGCACCGTGAGGCCCTCATTACAAAGACTGGTCTTAGCACCGTGAGGCCCTCATTACAAAGACTGGTCTTAGCACCGTGAGGCCCTCATTACAAAGACTGGTCTTAGCACCGTGAGGCCCTCATTACAAAGACTGGTCTTAGCACCGTGAGGCCCTCATTACAAAGACTGGTCTTAGCACCGTGAGGCCCTCATTACAAAGACTGGTTCTAGCACCGTGAGGCCCTCATTACAAAGACTGGTCTTAGCACCGTGAGGCCCTCATTACAAAGACTGGTCTTAGCACCGTGAGGCCCTCATTACAAAGACTGGTTCTAGCACCGTGAGGCCCTCATTACAAAGACTGGTTTTAGCACCGTGAGGCCCTCATTACAAAGACTGGTCTTAGCACCGTGAGGCCCTCATTACAAAGACTGGTCTTAGCACCGTGAGGCCCTCATTACAAAGACTGGTTTTTGCACCGTGAGGCCCTCATTACAAAGACTGGTTCTAGCACCGTGAGGCCCTCATTACAAAGACTAGTCTTAGCACCGTGAGGCCCTCATTACAAAGACTGGTCTTAGCACCGTGAGGCCCTCATTACAAAGACTGGTCTTAGCACCGTGAGGCCCTCATTACAAAGACTGGTTCTAGCACCGTGAGGCCCTCATTACAAAGACTGGTCTTAGCACCGTGAGGCCCTCATTACAAAGACCGTACCAGCTGATCTCGCCCCTCTGTTGGATGATGTTGTGTACAGACTGAACTTTGTGAAGACGTGTTTGAAATGGGACCATAAAGTCTTACTGCTCCACACGGAGGTCCGCTGGCTGTCACACGGCAAAGTCCTGGCCCGTGTACACGAGCTGCGAGAGGAACTTAAAGTACTTCTGACAAACGAGAGGTCCGATTACTCAAAGCTGCTTACAAGTACTGAGTGGTGTGCAAAGCTGGAGTACCTGACTGAAATATTCATCATCTGAATGAAGTGAACACACAGAAGGTCGAAATGAGAACCTGCTGACAAGCACTGATAAAATGAATGGGTTCTGTTTAAAGGTGCTGCTCTGGCAACAACATGTGCTGCTCTGGCAACAACATGTGCTGCTCTGGCAGCAACATGTGCTGCTCTGGCAACAACATGTGCTGCTCTGGCAACAACATGTGCTGCTCTGGCAACAACATGTGCAGCTCTGGCAACAACATGTGCTGCTCTGGCAACAACATGTGCTGCTCTGGCAGCCTGGAGACGTTCCCACTCACAGAGGAACTACATGAAGGAGCCAGCTGATTGGGACCCGTTTAAAAACTCCTGAGGAGAAGTTGTCATTTTATTTCTCTTCAGCCTTCACAGAATGCCTTGACTGGGTTAAGGACCCGTTGACTGGGTTAGGGACCCGTTGACTGGGTTAAGGACCCGTTGACTGGGTTAGGGACCCGTTGACTGGGTTAGGGACCCGTTGACTGGGTTAAGGACCCGTTGACTGGGTTAAGGACCCGTTGACTGGGTTAAGGACCCGTTGACTGGGTTAAGGACCCGTTGACTGGGTTAGGGACCCGTTGACTGGGTTAGGGACCCGTTGACTGGGTTAAGGACCCGTTGACTGGGTTAGGGACCCGTTGACTGGGTTAGGGACCCATTGACTGGGTTAAGGACCCATTGACTGGGTTAGGGACCCATTGACTGGGTTAAGGACCCGTTGACTGGGTTAGGGACCCGTTGACTGGGTTAGGGACCCGTTGACTGGGTTAGACTGGGTTAGGGACCCATTGACTGGGTTAAGGACTCGTTGACTGGGTTAGGGACCCATTGACTGGGTTAAGGACCCATTGACTGGGTTAGGGACCCGTTGACTGGGTTAGGGACCCGTTGACTGGGTTAGGGACCCATTGACTGGGTTAAGGACCCGTTGACTGGGTTAGGGACCCGTTGACTGGGTTAGGGACCCGTTGACTGGGTTAGGGACCCGTTGACTGGGTTAGGGACCCATTGACTGGGTTAAGGACCCGTTGACTGGGTTAGGGACCCATTGACTGGGTTAAGGACCCGTGGACTGGGTTAGGGACCCATTGACTGGGTTAAGGACCCATTGACTGGGTTAGGGACCCGTTGACTGGGTTAGACTGGGTTAGGGACCTATTGACTGGGTTAAGGACCCGTTGACTGGGTTAGGGACCCATTGACTGGGTTAGGGACCCGTTGACTGGGTTAGACTGGGTTAGGGACCCGTTGACTGGGTTAGACTGGGTTAGGGACCCATTGACTGGGTTAAGGACCCGTTGACTGGGTTAGGGACCCATTGACTGGGTTAAGGACCCATTGACTGGGTTAGGGACCCGTTGACTGGGTTAGACTGGGTTAAGGACCCATTGACTGGGTTAGGGACCCGTTGACTGGGTTAGGGACCCGTTGACTGGGTTAGGGACCCATTGACTGGGTTAAGGACCCATTGACTGGGTTAGGGACCCGTTGACTGGGTTAGACTGGGTTAGGGACCCATTGACTGGGTTAAGGACCCGTTGACTGGGTTAGGGACCCATTGACTGGGTTAGACTGGGTTAGGGACCCATTGACTGGGTTAGGGACCCATTGACTGGGTTAGGGACCCGTTGACTGGGTTAGGGACCCGTTGACTGGGTTAGACTGGGTTAGGGACCCGTTGACTGGGTTAGGGACCCGTTGACTGGGTTAGACTGGGTTAGGGACCTATTGACTGGGTTAAGGACCCATTGACTGGGTTAGGGACCCGTTGACTGGGTTAGACTGGGTTAGGGACCCATTGACTGGGTTAAGGACCCGTTGACTGGGTTAGGGACCCATTGACTGGGTTAAGGACCCATTGACTGGGTTAGGGACCCGTTGACTGGGTTAGGGACCCGTTGACTGGGTTAGGGACCCATTGACTGGGTTAAGGACCCATTGACTGGGTTAGGGACCCGTTGACTGGGTTAGACTGGGTTAGGGACCCATTGACTGGGTTAAGGACCCGTTGACTGGCTTAGGGACCCATTGACTGGGTTAGACTGGGTTAGGGACCCATTGACTGGGTTAAGGACCCGTTGACTGGGTTAGGGACCCATTGACTGGGTTAAGGACCCATTGACTGGGTTAGGGACCCGTTGACTGTGTTAGGGACCCGTTGACTGGGTTAGAGACCCATTGACTGGGTTAAGGACCCATTGACTGGGTTAGGGACCCGTTGACTGGGTTAGACTGGGTTAGGGACCCATTGACTGGGTTAGGGACCCATTGACTGGGTTAGACTGGGTTAGGGACCCGTTGACTGGGTTAGACTGGGTTAGGGACCCATTGACTGGGTTAGGGACCCATTGACTGGGTTAGACTGGGTTAGGGACCCATTGACTGGGTTAGGGACCCGTTGACTGGGTTAGACTGGGTTAGACTGGGTTAGGGACCCGTTGACTGGGTTAGGGACCCGTTGACTGGGTTAGGGACCCGTTGACTGGGTTAGACTGGGTTAGACTGGGTTAGGGACCCGTTGACTGGGTTAGGGACCCGTACAGCTCAGCACCCGTTGCTGGACAGGACCTGACTTTAAAGGAGCAGGAGGAACTCATTGAACTGAAGCTAAACCTTGCTGGTCTTCGCTCCTGGTTCCTGGTTCCACCTCAGATCTCAGTGAGCTGAGCTCCTGGTTCCTGGTTCCACCACAGATCTCAGTGAGCTGAGCTCCTGGTTCCACCTCAGATCTCAGTGAGCTCCTGGTTCCACCTCAGAGCTGAGTAAATGTAAAAAATGTGCTGCGGCTCAAAAAAGGTTTTAAATCACTGACCGAGGTAACCTAGGTAACCGAGGTAACCGAGGTAACCTAGGTAACCGAGGTAACCTAGGTAACCGAGGTAACCTAGGTGACCTAGGTAGCCGAGGTAACCTAGGTAACCGAGGTAACCTAGGTAGCCGAGGTAACCTAGGTGACCGAGGTAACCTAGGTGACCGAGGTAACCTAGGTGACCTAGGTAGCCGAGGTAACCTAGGTAACCGAGGTGACCTAGGTGACCGAGGTAACCTAGGTAACCGAGGTAACCTAGGTAACCGAGGTAACCTAGGTGACCGAGGTAACCTAGGTAACCGAGGTAACCTAGGTGACCTAGGTGACCGAGGTAACCTAGGTAACCGAGGTAACCACTCTGATTAAAGTTCTCTTTCACATGAAGACATTAAAAGGATCATTTTAGCTCTAAAAACTCCAACTTTCATTTCCAGTAGTTTGTAGTTTGTTTAGTAGTTCCTGAGGAACCAGAAGTCTGGCTTCATTAGAAAGAGGTTCTGTAGAGCGTCTCATAGCGGAGCGCCCCCTGCTGCCTCATGAGGACCTCAGCCTGCGGTCAGAACGCCAAACAAGACCTGGAGGGGAACTTAGTCACAATGATGTCACCATGGAAAGAACTGGTTCTAGGTTCTAGAGCCACCAGCTGACGGAGTGTGACAGGTGGAGCTCCTCCGTCACTACAATATTACTCCAGGTAATTCATTCATGGCCACGAGTAAAGAACCTCAGAGATGAAATGATCTGGTTCCCTCACTTTATTCATTTGAGGGAACGACTTATTATCTGGTTCCCACGTTCTTCTTATTTTCCTCTCTAGCCACTCAGTCCACTCTCTAGATGGTTCTCTCTAGATGGTTCTCTCTGCTCACTTTCTAGATGGTTCTCTCTGCTCACTTTCTAGATGGTTCTCTCTAGATGGTTCTCTCTAGATGGTTCTCTCTGCTCACTTTCTAGATGGTTCTCTCTAGATGGTTCTCTCTGGTCACTGTCTAGATGGTTCTCTCTAGATGGTTCTCTCTAGATGGTTCTCTCTAGATGGTTCTCTCTGGTCAGATTAAAGAAGAAGAGGCACCATGAAGCCTCTGATCATCCAGCTCAGTGTTCATCCTGGTAGTTTGTCATGTTCTATGGTAGTTTGTCATGTTCTATGGTAGTTTGTCATGTTCTCTGGTAGTTTCTCATGTTCTCTGGTAGTTTGTCATGTTCTCTGGTAGTTTGTCATGTTCTCTGGTAGTTTGTCATGTTCTCATGTTCTCTGGTAGTTTGTCATGTTCTATGGTAGTTTGTCATGTTCTATGGTAGTTTGTCATGTTCTCTGGTAGTTTGTCATGTTCTATGGTAGTTTGTCATGTTCTCATGTTCTCTGGTAGTTTGTCATGTTCTCATGTTCTCTGGTAGTTTGTCATGTTCTATGGTAGTTTGTCATGTTCTATGGTAGTTTGTCATGTTCTCTGGTAGTTTGTCATGTTCTCTGGTAGTTTGTCATGTTCTCATGTTCTCTGGTAGTTTGTCATGTTCTATGGTAGTTTGTCATGTTCTATGGTAGTTTGTCATGTTCTATGGTAGTTTGTCATGTTCTATGGTAGTTTAATAGAGCAGATAAAAACACTGCGCTGCCTCCACCACTATGTTTAAGACTAAACACGGAAGCACAGAGCCTGGACAGTGGGCGGGGCCTGGACAGTGGGCGGGGCCTGGACAGTGGGCGGGGCCTGGGCAGTGGGCGGGGCCTGGGAAGTGGGCGGGGCCTTGGGCGAAGCGGCGTCAGGGATGCTAACCACTGTTGGTGTAACTTTAACGGTGACGTTGACTAACGGGATGACTAACCATGTTTTAAACCAGGCATATTTAACAGTTGGTGAGCTAACGGCCGGTTAAGGATTGGACCGGTGGTTAGAGCTTAACCAGTTTTGAACAACCGGGTCCAGGTTGCTGGTTCCAGACCAGAGGACCTGCTCACCCGGTCTGTGCTGGTTTTCCTGCTTGTTGAGGGAAAAGCACCAAGAGGTTCTGAGAGCCGTAGTTTCCCAGGTCTTCTCCTGGAGGTCCTGGTTGGTGAGTGGTCAGACACTGGGTTCTGGTTCTGGTTCTGGGGAGGTTCTAACCCTGGTGGTTGGTCAGTTGAGGCCTCTGGTGTTAGCAGTTAGCAGCCACTTTGTCCCCGGTGTCCACAGAGTGAGAAGACTGGGTGAGGCTGTCTGTCCAGAGGGGCCGTCCCTGGTCTGGGGGGGTTCCTGAGGGCCGGAGCCAGGTTCTCCATGGTCCTGCTCACTGCTCTTCATCCTGTCATCCTGCAGCCTGCAGACTCAGATGAACCTGCAGCTCTGCTTCATCAACAACAGCGAGAGTGAGGAAGAGGAGGAGGA
Organism: Lipophrys pholis; assembly: GCF_963383615.2. NCBI lineage: Eukaryota > Metazoa > Chordata > Actinopteri > Blenniiformes > Blenniidae > Lipophrys > Lipophrys pholis. The sequence continues at coordinate 39,404 of NW_028292183.1, forward strand.
GACCAAGACCACCAAGGAGGCCAACACCGTGAGTCACAGTCCAGGACTTTGGAGTCCGTTTCCTTCTTCAGAACATAGAGATGTGGACCAGAAACATCTACGGTCCAAATGTTGATGACCCCCCTTCTATCACAACCTCTTCACCCTCTTCACCACCCTCTGACCAAACACTGATAGTGGGAGGAGTCCTCAACTAGGTCCTCAATCCACAAGTACACAGAGGTAGTAAGGCAGTAAACACCGACACTGGGAATCCACAGATATAGTCCAGCGGTACATGAGTGACTATGGTCACTAATCAATAGATCTAGTCCAGCGGTACATGAGTGACTATGGTCACTAATCAATAGATCTAGTCCAGCGGTACATGAGTGACTATGGTCACTAATCAATAGATCTAGTCCAGCGGTACATGAGTGACTATGGTCACTAATCAATAGATCTAGTCCAGCGGTACATGAGTGACTATGGTCACTAATCAATAGACATAGTCCAGCGGTACACGAGTGACTATGGTCACTAATCAATAGATCTAGTCCAGCGGTACATGAGTGACTATGGTCACTAATCAATAGACATAGTCCAGCGGTACACGAGTGACTATGGTCACTAATCAATAGATCTAGTCCAGCGGTACACGAGTGACTATGGTCACTAATCAATAGATCTAGTCCAGCGGTACACGAGTGACTATGGTCACTAATCAATAGATCTAGTCCAGCGTTACACGGGTGACTATGGTCACTAATCAATAGATCTAGTCCAGCGGTACATGAGTGACTATGGTCACTAATCAATAGATCTAGTCCAGCGTTACATGAGTGACTATGGTCACTAATCAATAGATCTAGTCCAGCGGTACACGAGTGACTATGGTCACTAATCAATAGATCTAGTCCAGCGGTACACGAGTGACTATGGTCACTAATCAATAGATCTAGTCCAGCGTTACACGGGTGACTATGGTCACTAATCAATAGATCTAGTCCAGCGGTACATGAGTGACTATGGTCACTAATCAATAGATCTAGTCCAGCGTCACATGGGTGACTATGGTCACTAATCAATAGATCTAGTCCAGCGGTACATGAGTGACTATGGTCACTAATCAATAGATCTAGTCCAGCGGTACATGAGTGACTATGGTCACTAACATATAGATCTAGTCCAGCGGTACATGAGTGACTATGGTCCCTAATCAATAGATCTAGTCCAGCGGTCCATGAGTGACTATGGTCACTAATCAATAGATCTAGTCCAGCGGTACATGAGTGACTATGGTCACTAATCAATAGATCTAGTCCAGCGGTACATGAGTGACTATGGTCACTAATCAATAGATCTAGTCCAGCGGTACATGAGTGACTATGGTCACTAATCAATAGATCTAGTCCAGCGGTACATGAGTGACTATGGTCACTAATCAATAGATCTAGTCCAGCGGTACATGAGTGACTATGGTCACTAATCAATAGACATAGTCCAGCAGTACACGAGTGACTATGGTCACTAATCAATAGATCTAGTCCAGCGGTACACGAGTGACTATGGTCACTAATCAATAGATCTAGTCCAGCGGTACATGGTACACGAGTGACTATGGTCACTAATCAATAGATCTAGTCCAGCGGTACATGAGTGACTATGGTCACTAACATATAGATCTAGTCCAGCGGTACATGAGTGACTATGGTCACTAACATATAGATCTAGTCCAGCGGTACATGAGTGACTATGGTCCCTAATCAATAGATCTAGTCCAGCGGTCCATGAGTGACTATGGTCACTAATCAATAGATCTAGTCCAGCGGTACATGAGTGACTATGGTCACTAATCAATAGATCTAGTCCAGCGTTACATGAGTGACTATGGTCACTAATCAATAGATCTAGTCCAGCGGTCCATGAGTGACTATGGTCACTAATCAATAGATCTAGTCCAGCGGTACATGAGTGACTATGGTCACTAATCAATAGATCTAGTCCAGCGGTACATGAGTGACTATGGTCACTAATCAATAGATCTAGTCCAGCGGTACATGAGTGACTATGGTCACTAATCAATAGATCTAGTCCAGCGGTACATGAGTGACTATGGTCACTAATCAATAGATCTAGTCCAGCGGTACATGAGTGACTATGGTCACTAATCAATAGACATAGTCCAGCAGTACACGAGTGACTATGGTCACTAATCAATAGATCTAGTCCAGCGGTACACGAGTGACTATGGTCACTAATCAATAGATCTAGTCCAGCGGTACATGGTACACGAGTGACTATGGTCACTAATCAATAGATCTAGTCCAGCGGTACATGAGTGACTATGGTCACTAACATATAGATCTAGTCCAGCGGTACATGAGTGACTATGGTCACTAACATATAGATCTAGTCCAGCGGTACATGAGTGACTATGGTCCCTAATCAATAGATCTAGTCCAGCGGTCCATGAGTGACTATGGTCACTAATCAATAGATCTAGTCCAGCGGTACATGAGTGACTATGGTCACTAATCAATAGATCTAGTCCAGCGTTACATGAGTGACTATGGTCACTAATCAATAGATCTAGTCCAGCGGTCCATGAGTGACTATGGTCACTAATCAATAGATCTAGTCCAGCGGTACATGGGTGACTATGGTCACTAATCAATAGATCTAGTCCAGCGTTACATGGGTGACTATGGTCACTAATCAATAGATCTAGTCCAGCGGTACATGAGTGACTATGGTCACTAACATATAGATCTAGTCCAGCAGTACATGAGTGACTATGGTCACTAATCAATAGATCTAGTCCAGCGGTACATGAGTGACTATGGTCACTAATCAATAGATCTAGTCCAGCTGTACATGAGTGACTATGGTCACTAATCTATAAATCTAGTCCAGCGGTACATGAGTGACTATGGTCACTAATCAATAGATCTAGTCCAGCGGTACATGAGTGACTATGGTCACTAACATATAGATCTAGTCCAGCAGTACATGGGTGACTATGGTCCCTAATCAATAGATCTAGTCCAGCGGTCCATGAGTGACTATGGTCACTAATCAATAGATCTAGTCCAGCAGTACATGAGTGACTATGGTCACTAATCAATAGATCTAGTCCAGCAGTACATGAGTGACTATGGTCACTAATCAATAGATCTAGTCCAGCGGTACATGAGTGACTATGGTCACTAACATATAGATCTAGTCCAGCAGTACATGAGTGACTATGGTCACTAATCAATAGATCTAGTCCAGCGTTACATGGGTGACTATGGTCACTAATCAATAGATCTAGTCCAGCGTTACATGGGTGACTATGGTCACTAATCAATAGATCTAGTCCAGCGGTACATGAGTGACTATGGTCACTAATCAATAGATCTAGTCCAGCGGTACATGAGTGACTATGGTCACTAATCAATAGATCTAGTCCAGTGGTACATGAGTGACTATGGTCACTAATCAATAGATCTAGTCCAGTGGTACATGAGTGACTATGGTCACTAACATATAGATCTAGTCCAGCGGTACATGAGTGACTATGGTCACTAACATATAGATCTAGTCCAGCAGTACATGAGTGACTATGGTCACTAATCAATAGATCTAGTCCAGCAGTACATGAGTGACTATGGTCACTAATCAATAGATCTAGTCCAGCAGTACATGAGTGACTATGGTCACTAATCAATAGATCTAGTCCAGCGTTACATGGGTGACTATGGTCACTAATCAATAGATCTAGTCCAGCGGTACATGAGTGACTATGGTCACTAATCAATAGATCTAGTCCAGCGGTACATGAGTGACTATGGTCACTAATCAATAGATCTAGTCCAGCGGTACATGAGTGACTATGGTCACTAATCAATAGACATAGTCCAGCAGTACACGAGTGACTATGGTCACTAATCAATAGATCTAGTCCAGCGGTACACGAGTGACTATGGTCACTAATCAATAGATCTAGTCCAGCGGTACATGGTACACGAGTGACTATGGTCACTAATCAATAGATCTAGTCCAGCGGTACATGAGTGACTATGGTCACTAACATATAGATCTAGTCCAGCGGTACATGAGTGACTATGGTCACTAACATATAGATCTAGTCCAGCGGTACATGAGTGACTATGGTCCCTAATCAATAGATCTAGTCCAGCGGTCCATGAGTGACTATGGTCACTAATCAATAGATCTAGTCCAGCGGTACATGAGTGACTATGGTCACTAATCAATAGATCTAGTCCAGCGTTACATGAGTGACTATGGTCACTAATCAATAGATCTAGTCCAGCGGTCCATGAGTGACTATGGTCACTAATCAATAGATCTAGTCCAGCGGTACATGGGTGACTATGGTCACTAATCAATAGATCTAGTCCAGCGTTACATGGGTGACTATGGTCACTAATCAATAGATCTAGTCCAGCGGTACATGAGTGACTATGGTCACTAACATATAGATCTAGTCCAGCAGTACATGAGTGACTATGGTCACTAATCAATAGATCTAGTCCAGCGGTACATGAGTGACTATGGTCACTAATCAATAGATCTAGTCCAGCTGTACATGAGTGACTATGGTCACTAATCTATAAATCTAGTCCAGCGGTACATGAGTGACTATGGTCACTAATCAATAGATCTAGTCCAGCGGTACATGAGTGACTATGGTCACTAACATATAGATCTAGTCCAGCAGTACATGGGTGACTATGGTCCCTAATCAATAGATCTAGTCCAGCGGTCCATGAGTGACTATGGTCACTAATCAATAGATCTAGTCCAGCAGTACATGAGTGACTATGGTCACTAATCAATAGATCTAGTCCAGCAGTACATGAGTGACTATGGTCACTAATCAATAGATCTAGTCCAGCGGTACATGAGTGACTATGGTCACTAACATATAGATCTAGTCCAGCAGTACATGAGTGACTATGGTCACTAATCAATAGATCTAGTCCAGCGTTACATGGGTGACTATGGTCACTAATCAATAGATCTAGTCCAGCGTTACATGGGTGACTATGGTCACTAATCAATAGATCTAGTCCAGCGGTACATGAGTGACTATGGTCACTAATCAATAGATCTAGTCCAGCGGTACATGAGTGACTATGGTCACTAATCAATAGATCTAGTCCAGTGGTACATGAGTGACTATGGTCACTAATCAATAGATCTAGTCCAGTGGTACATGAGTGACTATGGTCACTAACATATAGATCTAGTCCAGCGGTACATGAGTGACTATGGTCACTAACATATAGATCTAGTCCAGCAGTACATGAGTGACTATGGTCACTAATCAATAGATCTAGTCCAGCAGTACATGAGTGACTATGGTCACTAATCAATAGATCTAGTCCAGCAGTACATGAGTGACTATGGTCACTAATCAATAGATCTAGTCCAGCGTTACATGGGTGACTATGGTCACTAATCAATAGATCTAGTCCAGCGGTACATGAGTGACTATGGTCACTAATCAATAGATCTAGTCCAGCGGTACATGAGTGACTATGGTCACTAATCTATAAATCTAGTCCAGCGGTACATGAGTGACTATGGTCACTAATCAATAGATCTAGTCCAGCGGTACATGAGTGACTATGGTCACTAATCAATAGATCTAGTCCAGCGGTACATGGGTGACTATGGTCACTAACATATAGATCTAGTCCAGCGGTACATGGGTGACTATGGTCACTAATCAATAGATCTAGTCCAGCGTTACATGGGTGACTATGGTCACTAATCAATAGATCTAGTCCAGCGGTACATGAGTGACTATGGTCACTAATCAATAGATCTAGTCCAGCAGTACATGAGTGACTATGGTCACTAATCAATAGATCTAGCCCAGCGTTACATGGGTGACTATGGTCACTAATCAATAGATCTAGTCCAGCGGTACATGAGTGACTATGGTCACTAATCAATAGATCTAGTCCAGCGGTACATGGGTGACTATGGTCACTAATCAATAGATCTAGTCCAGCGGTACATGGGTGACTATGGTCACTAATCAATAGATCTAGTCCAGCGGTACATGAGTGACTATGGTCACTAATCAATAGATCTAGTCCAGCGGTACATGAGTGACTATGGTCACTAATCAATAGATCTAGTCCAGCGGTACATGAGTGACTATGGTCACTAATCAATAGATCTAGTCCAGCGGTACATGGGTGACTATGGTCACTAATCAATAGATCTAGTCCAGCGGTACATGAGTGACTATGGTCACTAATCAATAGATCTAGTCCAGCGGTACATGAGTGACTATGGTCACTAACATATAGATCTAGTCCAGCGGTACATGAGTGACTATGGTCACTAATCAATAGATCTAGTCCAGCGGTACATGAGTGACTATGGTCACTAATCAATAGATCTAGTCCAGCGGTACATGGGTGACTATGGTCACTAATCAATAGATCTAGTCCAGCGTTACATGGGTGACTATGGTCACTAACATATAGATCTAGTCCAGCGGTACATGGGTGACTATGGTCACTAATCAATAGATCTAGTCCAGCGGTACATGAGTGACTATGGTCACTAACCAATAGATCTAGTCCAGCGTTACATGAGTGACTATGGTCTCCTGTCATTTCTGATGACATCACCAGCTGCTTCCATTGATCCTTCTCTATTCTATGTGACGAGTCAGGGAATCCAGTGGACGTCTCCAAGGCCCAGCCAGCCTGTCATGTTTCTCAGCAATAGCATGCAGGAGTTCTCCATAGTCCCCTCCATTGTAGAGCCGGTACGTTCATCGTTTCCCCGGAATGTCAGTTGCTGTTTGGCGAGGAAGCAGGTGACATTGATGAGGTCTCTTCAAATCTCTGGGTTCTCCTTTACCTGAGCATCGTGGCTGCTGAGGTTGAGTCTTCGCTGTTCCTCCAAACCAAGTCTATCCTGGACCCCCCTCCAGGTCCCACTGTCCCATCTGAGTCCAGACGTTGTCACAAGGAGAGACAAGGAGACAGGACATCCACACAGCCAGCCTCTCCCTGTGTCCCACTCCAGGTCTTCTGTCCTGAAGTCTGAAGCAAACCTTTTAGCTCCGGCGTTGCTCTTCCTTTAACCATCTCCTCCTGCTTCCTCCTTCCTTCTTCTGCAGCCGAAGAGTCACAGGAAGGATCCCTGGGATCACTGGCGCCCTCTACCATGAGGCAGGAGAACTGCGTGCCTCACCCAGTCGCTCAGCACAAGAAACACGTTACACACATACAGTTGTTGACAAAATACAGTGTACATTATATACCTCAGTTAACTAAACTATGGAAATAATTTTTATTTGTTTATAAATCTGTTTATTAGGTATTTCGACAGACAAACAGGAGGCATCGCAACAGCAAAAGAACATTTACAGTTGGTGCAGAACTAGTTCACAGGAATTGAGGTAGAAAGGATAGATGGACATGAGCAGAACATGTCAGCCTGACACAGGGTCTATAACGTGGGTGTAGTTTAATCCCCCTGAGCCCCCCCCCCCACCCCCCCCCCCCCCCCCTCCACCTATTAGCCACCAGAACACAGCATGTCACTCATGTCGCCCTTATCCCTGTGAGGACGCTGCTTCATGCTCTGAAGAAGGGAGGCTATCGAGGCCATGCTAACGGCGCAGCGCTGGATTCGGGGGGTCTGGTTTGGTAACCGTGTCCTTCTGACCCGGTCTACTCGCCCTCAGGCCATATTTGCTCTGGTTCCGTAACCGTGTCCTTCTTACCAGGTCTACTCGCCCTCAGGCCATATTTGCTCTGGTTTGGTAACCGTGTCCTTCTGACCAGGTCTACTCGCCCTCAGGCCATATTTGCTCTGGTTTGGTAACCGTGTCCTTCTTACCAGGTCTACTCGCCCTCAGGCCATATTTGCTCTGGTTCCGTAACCGTGTCCTTCTTACCAGGTCTACTCGCCCTCAGGCCATATTTGCTCTGGTTTGGTAACCGTGTCCCTCTGACCAGGTCTACTCGCCCTCAGGCCATATTTGCTCTGGTTTGGTAACCGTGTCCCTCTGACCAGGTCTACTCGCCCTCAGGCCATATTTGCTCTGGTTTGGTAACCGTGTCCTTCTGACCAGGTCTACTCGCCCTCAGGCCATATTTGCGCTCAACACTGAACTAGTGACGGGAGGCGATGTTTTCCAGGTTCCATGAGAACAGTCAGGGGAGTGAGATCTGTAACACGTCTACTCTATTCCACTTGTCACCACAAGTCAAACTGGACATTTATAATCTAATTCATAGAACTAAAGTGTTAGAACACTTTAACAGTGACATCCAGAGAGAGGGTTAGTAATCCAAGGGTTAGTAATCCGGTCTCACTGCACAGCACCACAGCAGTTAGTCTAGTCATTAGTAATCCATGGTGAGGCTCAGCTGGCTGCCGCCTCACCACAGCAGTTAGTCTAGTCATTAGTAATCCATGGTGAGGCTCAGCTGGCTGCTGCCTCACCACAGCAGTTAGTCTAGTCATTAGTAATCCATGGTGAGGCTCAGCTGGCTGCCGCCTCACCACAGCAGTTAGTCTAGTCATTAGTAATCCATGGTGAGGCTCAGCTGGCTGCCGCCTCACCACAGCAGTTAGTCTAGTCATTAGTAATCCATGGTGAGGCTCAGCTGGCTGCCGCCTCACCACAGCAGTTAGTCTAGTCATTAGTAATCCATGGTGAGGCTCAGCTGGCTGCCGCCTCACCACAGCAGTTAGTCTAGTCATTAGTAATCCATGGTGAGGCTCAGCTGGCTGCCGCCTCACCACAGCAGTTAGTCTAGTCATTAGTAATCCATGGTGAGGCTCAGCTGGCTGCCGCCTCACCACAGCAGTTAGTCTAGTCATTAGTAATCCATGGTGAGGCTCAGCTGGCTGCCGCCTCACCACAGCAGTTAGTCTAGTCATTAGTAATCCATGGTGAGGCTCAGCTGGCTGCCGCCTCACCACAGCAGTTAGTCTAGTCATTAGTAATCCATGGTGAGGCTCAGCTGGCTGCCGCCTCACCACAGCAGTTAGTCTAGTCATTAGTAATCCATGGTGAGGCTCAGCTGGCTGCCGCCTCACCACAGCAGTTAGTCTAGTCATTAGTAATCCATGGTGAGGCTCAGCTGGCTGCCGCCTCACCACAGCAGTTAGTCTAGTCATTAGTAATCCATGGTGAGGCTCAGCTGGCTGCTGCCTCACCACAAGGCTCTGCTCACTAGTTCAACAGTAAAGGTGAACATTCAGCCAGTTTAAATAAAAATAATCTAAAACTGGTGAAGTTAAATGGAAAATAACTTTATAGGATAATAACTGGATACATATAACTTAGTATTACTATTTAATTAAGTTTTTTCTTTCCATGATGGCAGGTGAGGCACTGCCTACTACCTACACACTGATCTCCCTGATACTATCTACACACTGATCTCCTTGATACTACCTACACACTGATCTCCCTGATACTATCTACACACTGATCTCCTTGATACTACCTACACACTGATCTCCCTGATACTATCTACACACTGATCTCCTTGATACTACCTACACACTGATCTCCCTGATACTATCTACACACTGATCTCCTTGATACTATCTACACACTGATCTCCCTGATACTATCCACACACTGATCTCCTTGATACTATCTACACACTGATCTCCCTGATACTATCTACACACTGATCTCCCTGATACTATCTACACACTGATCTCCTGATACTATCTACACACTGATCTCCCTGATACTACCTACACACTGATCTCCTTGATACTATCTACACACTGATCTCCCTGATACTATCTACACACTGTGATCTCCCTGATACTATCTACATACTGTGATCTCCCTGATACTATCTACACACTGTGATCTCCCTGATACTATCTACACACTGATCTCCCTGATACTATCTACACACTGTGATCTCCCTGATACTATCTACACACACTATGGCTGTGTACACCAGTCCAAACGTTCTGTCTAAAGATCAGTGAAGGTCTATGGTTCTACCTGGGCCCCCCTATTCCAGTCTCACCTGCACTTTGCTTGTCAGGAGATCTGACAGAGATTAAAGAGAATAACTGAGTCCTGCTGCTCCTGGTTTCCTGAAGCGTCGCAGAAAAGGCTCCTGAACGGGAAATCCAAAGTAATCTGAGTATAAAGTTATTTAATGCGGGGCCTCCCCCTTTCTGGTGGGGGTGCCCGCTGCGGCGCTGGGGGTGGGTCCTCCCTCTGCCTCCCTCCCCCGGTGGGGCGGGCTGGCCCCTGGTGCCGCGCTCCGGGTCTGCCTCGCTCCCGGATCGGGGGGAGCGGGGGACAGGGGGGCTCCGGGTTCTGGATGGACGGACCTCCAGGGCCTGATATATGGGAGGGGGTGTGTGTGTGTGTGTGTGTGTGTGTGTGTGTGTGTGTGTGTGTGTGTGGGGGGGGGGGGGGTAAAGTACCCTGTGGAGGACTTTGTATTTAAAAATCATGTTCCTGCTTCATGTTACTGTCTAGATAGAGCTGCTCAGGCTGGTTAATCTAGGAAATCATGTTACTGTCTAGATAGAGCTGCTCAGGCTGGTTAATCTAGGAAATCATGTTACTGTCTAGATAGAGCTGCTCGGGCTGGTTAATCTAGGAAATCATGTTACTGTCTAGATAGAGCTGCTCGGGCTGGTTAATCTAGGAAATCATGTTACTGTCTAGATAGAGCTGCTCAGGCTGGTTAATCTAGGAAATCATGTTACTGTCTAGATAGAGCTGCTCAGGCTGGTTAATCTAGAAAATCACGTTACTGTCTAGATAGAGCTGCTCAGGCTGGTTAATCTAGAAAATCACGTTACTGTCTAGATAGAGCTGCTCAGGCTGGTTAATCTAGAAAATCATCTTACTGTCTAGATAGAGCTGCTCTAGATAGAGCTGCTCAGGCTGGTTAATCTAATAACCAGTTGTAAAGTATTTGGATCAGTGTGAGAACTGCAAATAATATATGTAGCACAACAAGGGTATTATATGTTATCCTCATCCTCCTCTTGTCCTCGTCTCGTGTACATTTCATCCTCATCTGGTCCTAATCTTGTCTTCATCTGGTCCTTATCTCATCCTCATCTGGTCATCATCTGATCCTCATCTCATCTGGTCCTCATCTGGTCCTCATCATCATCCCATCCTCATATGGTCCTCATCCCATCCTCATATGGTCATCATCTGATCCTCATCTCATCTGGTCCTCATCTGGTCCTCATCATCATCCCATCCTCATCTGGTCCTCATCCCATCCTCATCTGGTCATCATCCTCATCTCGTCCCCGTCTCATCCTCATACGGTCCTCATCTGATCCTCATCTCATCTTGTCCTCATATCATCCTCATCTTGTCCTCATATCATCCTCATCTTGTCCTCATCTCATCATCATCTTGTCCTAATCTCATCCTCATCTGGTCCTCATCCCATCCTCATCTTGTCCTCATCTTGTCCTCATCTGGTCCTCATCTCATCCTCATCTGGTCCTCATCCCATCCTCATCCCGTCCTCATCCCGTCCTCATCCCGTCCTCATCCCGTCCTCATGGTCTTGCTGTGCAGACGAAGCGAGGAGCCTCTCAGGTGCAGAAGATTCCTGCAGCTGCTGCCAAGCAGGAGAAGTCCAGAAGCCGAGGCTTCAGAAACACTCTGAGGAAGCTGCGGGACCGCCTGCGAGCCGACAACAGGAACCTGGTGAGACTCTTGAGGACACAGTAGTCTTGTCCCCATTGTCTCCTCACTGTCCCCCATTGTCTCCTCACTGTCCCCCATTGTCTCCTCACTGTCCCCCAATGTCTCCTCACTGTCCGTCCCCCCCCCCCCCCCTTCCCAGGCTGCAGCTGGCTCTCCCCCCGTCGTCACACGGACTCACCTGGACCTCAGAGATCTCCAGAGCTACAGCATCAAGGACCTGATGGCTCTTTGTGCTTCTCTCAGCCAGAACATTCAAGGTACAGCAGCTCCTTAGAACAACTACCACAACAACTACCGCAACAACTACCACAGTAACTCCCACAACAACTACCACAACAACTACCACAGTAACTCCCACAACAACTACCACAGTAACTCCCACAACAACTACCACAACAACTACCACAGTAACTCCCACAACAACTACCACAGTAACTCCCACAACAACTACCACAACAACTACCACAGTAACTCCCACAACAACTACCACAACAACTACCACAACAACTACCACAGTAACTCCCACAACAACTACCACAACAACTACCACAGTAACTCCCACAACAACTACCACAACAACTACCACAACTACCACAGTAACTCCCACAACAACTACCACAACAACTACCACAACTACCACAGTAACTCCCACAACAACCACCACAACAACTACCACAGTAACTCCCACAACAACTACCACAACAACTACCACAGTAACTCCCACAACAACTACCACAACAACTACCACAGTAACTCCCACAACAACTACCACAGTAACTCCCACAACAACTACCACAACAACTACCACAGTAACTCCCACAACAACTACCACAACAACTACCACAACAACTACCACAGTAACTCCCACAACAACTACCACAACAACTACCACAGTAACTCCCACAACAACTACCACAACAACTACCACAACTACCACAGTAACTCCCACAACAACTTCCACAACAACTACCACAACTACCACAGTAACTCCCACAACAACCACCACAACAACTACCACAGTAACTCCCACAACAACTACCACAACAACTACCACAGTAACTCCCACAACAACTACCACAACAACTACCACAGTAACTCCCACAACAACTACCACAGTAACTCCCACAACAACTACCACAACAACTACCACAGTAACTCCCACAACAACTACCACAACAACTACCACAACAACTACCACAGTAACTCCCACAACAACTACCACAACAACTACCACAGTAACTCCCACAACAACTACCACAGTAACTCCCACAACAACTACCACAACAACTACCACAACTACCACAGTAACTCCCACAACAACTACCACAACAACTACCACAACTACCACAGTAACTCCCACAACAACCACCACAACAACTACCACAGTAACTCCCACAACAACTACCACAACAACTACCACAGTAACTCCCACAACAACTACCACAACAACTACCACAACAACTACCACAGTAACTCCCACAACAACTACCACAACTACCACAACAACTACCACAGTAACTCCCACAACAACTACCACAGTAACTCCCACAACAACTACCACAGTAACTCCCACAACAACTACCACAGTAACTCCCACAACTACCACAACAACTACCACAGTAACTCCCACAACAACTACCACAGTAACTCCCACAACAACTACCACAGTAACTCCCACAACAACTACCACAACAACTACCACAGTAACTCCCACAACAACTACCACAGTAACTCCCACAACAACTACCACAACAACTACCACAGTAACTCCCACAACAACTACCACAACAACTACCACAGTAACTCCCACAACAACTACCACAGTAACTACCACAACAACTACCACAACAACTACCACAGTAACTCCCACAACAACTACCACAGTAACTACCACAACAACTACCACAACAACTACCACAGCAACTACCACAGTAACCCCCACAACTACCACAGTAACTACCACAGTAACTCCCACAACAACTACCACAGTAACTCCCACAACAACTACCACAACAACTGCAACAGTAACTCCCACAGTAACTCCCACAACAACTACCACAGTAACTCCCACAACTACCACAACAACTCCCACAGTAACTCCCACAGTAACTCCCACAGTAACTCCCACAACAACTACCACAGTAACTCCCACAACAACTACCACAACTACCACAGTAACTCCCACAACAACTACCACAGCAACTCCCACAACAACTACCACAACTCCAACACTAACTCCCACAACAACTACCACAACAACTGTAACAGCAACTCCCACAACAACTACCACAGCAACTCCCACAACAACTACCACAACTCCAACACTAACTCCCACAACAACTACAACAGTAACTCCCACAACAACTACCACAACAACTGCAACAGCAACTCCCACAACAACTACCACAACTTCCACAACAACTGCAGCAACAACCAGAACAACTGCCACGACAACTACCACAACAACTGCAACAGTAACTCCCACAACAACTACCACAACTACCATACCTCCTGAACCGTCAGTCTCACAGTTTCTGACTGTGTGGTGGAGTCAGACTGTAGGTACATTGTGACTGTGGTGGAGTCAGACTGTAGGTACATTGTGACTGGTGGAGTCAGACTGTAGATACATTGTGACTGTGGTGGAGTCAGACTGTAGATACATTGTGACTGTGTGGTGGAGTCAGACTGTAGGTACATTGTGACTGGTGGAGTCAGACTGTAGATACATTGTGACTGTGGTGGAGTCAGACTGTAGATACATTGTGACTGTGGTGGAGTCAGACTGTAGATACATTGTGACTGTGGTGGAGTCAGACTGTAGGTACATTGTGACTGTGGTGGAGTCAGACTGTAGATACATTGTGACTGTGGTGGAGTCAGACTGTAGATACATTGTGACTGTGGTGGAGTCAGACTGTAGGTACATCATGACTGGTGGAGTCAGACTGTAGGTACATTGTGACTGTGGTGGAGTCAGACTGTAGATACATTGTGACTGTGTGGTGGAGTCAGACTGTAGGTACATTGTGACTGTGGTGGAGTCAGACTGTAGATACATTGTGACTGTGGTGGAGTCAGACTGTAGATACATTGTGACTGTGGTGGAGTCAGACTGTAGGTACATTGTGACTGGTGGAGTCAGACTGTAGGTACATTGTGACTGTGGTGGAGTCAGACTGTAGGTACATTGTGACTGTGGTGGAGTCAGACTGTAGATACATTGTGACTGTGTGGTGGAGTCAGACTGTAGATACATTGTGACTGTGGTGGAGTCAGACTGTAGATACATTGTGACTGTGGTGGAGTCAGACTGTAGGTACATTGTGACTGGTGGAGTCAGACTGTAGGTACATTGTGACTGTGGTGGAGTCAGACTGTAGGTACATTGTGACTGTGGTGGAGTCAGACTGTAGATACATTGTGACTGTGTGGTGGAGTCAGACTGTAGGTACATTGTGACTGTGGTGGAGTCAGACTGTAGGTACATTGTGACTGTGGTGGAGTCAGACTGTAGATACATTGTGACTGTGGTGGAGTCAGACTGTAGATACATTGTGACTGTGGTGGAGTCAGACTGTAGATACATTGTGACTGGTGGAGTCAGACTGTAGGTACATTGTGACTGTGGTGGAGTCAGACTGTAGGTACATTGTGACTGTGGTGGAGTCAGACTGTAGGTACATTGTGACTGTGGTGGAGTCAGACTGTAGGTACATTGTGACTGTGGTGGAGTCAGACTGTAGATACATTGTGACTGTGGTGGAGTCAGACTGTAGGTACATTGTGACTGTGGTGGAGTCAGACTGTAGATACATTGTGACTGGTGGAGTCAGACTGTAGATACATTGTGACTGTGGTGGAGTCAGACTGTAGGTACATTGTGACTGTGGTGGAGTCAGACTGTAGGTACATTGTGACTGTGGTGGAGTCAGACTGTAGGTACATTGTGACTGTGGTGGAGTCAGACTGTAGGTACATTGTGACTGTGGTGGAGTCAGACTGTAGGTACATTGTGACTGTGGTGGAGTCAGACTGTAGATACATTGTGACTGTGGTGGAGTCAGACTGTAGGTACATTGTGATGGGGTGGAGTCAGACTGTAGGTACATTGTGACTGTGGTGGAGTCAGACTGTAGGTACATTGTGACTGTGGTGGAGTCAGACTGTAGGTACATTGTGACTGTGGTGGAGTCAGACTGTAGGTACATTGTGACTGTGGTGGAGTCAGACTGTAGGTACATTGTGACTGTGGTGGAGTCAGACTGTAGGTACATTGTGACTGTGGTGGAGTCAGACTGTAGATACAGGGATACAGGCCATGTGGAACCAGCAGGACTCCAGAATGCCGCTGTGGTTCCCCAGGAGAACCTGCTGGATGGTGCAACAGGAGGACGTAGTTCCATGTTCTAGTCTGGAGAAACATCAGCCACCCAAGGTTATATTCAGAAATGGACACTTTCTGTCATGCACATGCCGGCCACTAGTTGGAGCCACAGAGCTGGAAGCAGCATGTCATCAGAAACAAACGGACATAAATCAGTTGAGCAACAATTCTTCTCATTCAGGCCTCTGACTCTCATTGGACCTTAATTCTGTTAGGCTGCAGGGCGTCCTGATGGTCTCATGACCTCTAACGGGTCTCATGACCTCTAACGGGTCTCATGACGTCTAACGGGTCTCATGACGTCTAACGGGTCTCATGACGTCTCACGGGTCTCATGACCTCGAACAGGTCTCATGACCTCTAAAGGATCTCATGACCTCTAACGGGTCTCATGACCTCTAACGGGTCTCATGACCTCGAACGGGTCTCATGACCTCGAACGGGTCTCATGACCTCGAACGGGTCTCATGACCTCTAAAGGGTCTCATGACCTCTAATGGGTCTCATGACCTCTAACGGGTCTCATGACCTCGAACAGGTCTCATGACCTCTAAAGGATCTCATGACCTCTAACGGGTCTCATGACCTCTAACGGGTCTCATGACCTCGAACAGGTCTCATGACCTCTAAAGGATCTCATGACCTCTAACGGGTCTCATGACCTCTAACGGGTCTCATGACCTCTAAAGGATCTCATGACCTCTAAAGGATCTCATGACCTCTAACAGGTCTCATGACCTCTAAAGGATCTCATGACCTCTAACGGGTCTCATGACCTCTAACGGGTCTCATGACCTCTAACAGGTCTCATGACCTCTAACGGGTCTCATGACCTCGAACAGGTCTCATGACCTCTAAAGGGTCTCATGACCTCTAACGGGTCTCATGACCTCTAACGGGTCTCATGACCTCGAACAGGTCTCATGACCTCTAAAGGATCTCATGACCTCTAACGGGTCTCATGACCTCTAACGGGTCTCATGACCTCGAACAGGTCTCATGACCTCTAAAGGATCTCATGACCTCTAACGGGTCTCATGACCTCTAAAGGATCTCATGACCTCTAAAGGGTCTCATGACCTCTAAAGGATCTCATGACCTCTAACAGGTCTCATGACCTCTAACAGGTCTCATGACCTCTAACAGGTCCCAGGGTGAGACCAGACCAGAGGTGACGGACCAACCAGCATCCAGCTACTGGATTGTCGTCCAATCAGAGCAGCTGTTTGTTCTTCAGTTTCTTGTTCATGTACTGGAGGGTTTGTATGCAACTGTGCTGAGAGCCAATCAGATCCCATCACTTCCTGTTTCAGACCTGAGCTCGGAGCTGGTTGGACGGCTGCAGGTGAGGGACCAGCTGAGGACAGAGCAGGACGCCATGCTGCTGGAGGTCCAGGACCTGACGTCCCTGTGACACCTGCTCCTCATCCACACACCTGGAAAGACTGAACGCAGCCGTTTACCTCGTCGGACCAATCAGACTGCACTAAGCCCCGCCCACTCGGTCTCCCTGGTGGAGAACCTGCTCACTGCAGGTTTTCCAGTGAAACAGGAAGCTTGGGTTGGTTTCCATGACGACAGTGTGAGCGAGTCGACTTCCAGAGCAAAACGTCTTCGGTCCGTCTGGACAGAGAAAACAAAACCTGCCGAGCAGTAGTAGTAGTAGCAGTAGTAGTAGTAGTAGCAGTAGTAGTAGTAGTAGTATTAGTGGTAGTGGTAGTAGTACTAGCAGTGGTAGTCGTAGTACAACAACAGCAGTATTTAAGAGCTCGACATTCAAACAGGAGCTCAGTCCCAGGGTCTGGTTCTGCAGGGTCTGGTTCTGCTGTCTGCAGGGCCTGGTTCTTTATGGTCTGGTTCTGCAGAGTCTGGTTCTGCAGTTTTCATGAACGGTACGAAGAACTGGGCTCATCAACATGTAGAGTTGATTTCAGTGTCGTTAGAAATCAGTTTTAATCAAATAAAACCAATGAAGAGGAGGTCAAACGTTTCTCACACTGTTTCCTGTACTGGTCTGTACTGATCTGTACTGGGTCTGTACTGGTCTGTACTGGGTCTGTACTGGTCTGTACTGGGTCTGTACTGGTCAGTACTGGGTCTGTACTGGTCTGTACTGGTCTGTACTGGTCTGTACTGATCATTACTGGGTCTGTACTGGTCTGTACTGGGTCTGTACTGATCAGTACTGGGTCTGTACTGGTCTGTACTGGGTCTGTACTGGTCTGTACGATCAGTACTGGGTCTGTACTGGGTCTGTACTGGTCTGTACGATCTGTACTGGGTCTGTACTGGGTCTGTACTGGGTCTGTACTGGTCTGTACGATCAGTACTGGGTCTGTACTGATCATTACTGGGTCTGTACTGGGTCTGTACTGGTCTGTACTGGGTCTGTACTGGTCTGTACTGGGTCTGTACTGGTCAGTACTGGGTCTGTACTGGTCTGTACTGGGTCTGTACTGATCTGTACTGGGTCTGTACGATCAGTACTGGGTCTGTACTGGGTCTGTACTGATCAGTACTGGGTCTGTACTGGTCTGTACAATCAGTACTGGGTCTGTACTGGGTCTGTACTGGTCTGTACTGGTCTGTATGATCAGTACTGGGTCTGTACTGGTCTGTACGATCAGTACTGGGTCTGTACTGGTCTGTACTGGTCTGTACGATCAGTACTGGGTCTACTGATCATTACTGGGTCTGTACTGGTCTGTACTGGGTCTGTACTGGTCTGTACTGATCAGTACTGGGTCTGTACTGGTCTGTACGATCTGTACTGGTCTGTACTGGGTCTGTACTGGGTCTGTACTGGTCTGTACTGGGTCTGTACTGATCAGTACTGGGTCTGTACTGGTCTGTACTGGGTCTGTACTGATCAGTACTGGGTCTGTACTGGTCTGTACTGATCAGTACTGGGTCTGTACTGATCTGTACTGGGTCTGTACTGATCAGTACTGGGTCTGTACTGGTCTGTACGATCAGTACTGGTCAGTACTGGTCTGTACTGATCTGTACTGGTCAGTGCTGGTCTGTACTGGTCTGTACTGGTCAGTGCTGGTCTGTACTGATCTGTACTGATCTGTACTGGTCAGTACTAGTCTGTGCTGGTCTGTACGATCTGTACTGGGTCTGTACTGGTCAGTGCTGGTCAGTACTGGTCTGTACTGGTCTGTACGATCAGTACTGGTCAGTACTGGTCTGTGCTGGTCTGTACTGATCAGTACTGGTCTGTACTGGTCTGTACTGGTCAGTGCTGGTCTGTACTGGTCTGTACGATCAGTACTGGTCTGTACTGGTCTGTACTGATCAGTACTGGTCTGTACTGGTCAGTGCTGGTCTGTACAGATCAGTACTGGGTCTGTACTGGTCTGTGCTGGTCTGTACTGATCAGTACTGGTCTGTGCTGGTCTTTACTGATCAGTACTGGTCTGTACTGGTCAGTGCTGGTCTGTACTGATCTGTACTGGTCAGTGCTGGTCTGTACTGATCTGTACTGGTCTGTACTGATCTGTACTGGTCAGTACTGGTCTGTGCTGGTCTGTACGATCTGTACTGGGTCTGTACTGGTCTGTACGATCAGTACTGGTCAGTACTGGTCTGTGCTGGTCTGTACTGATCAGTACTGGTCTGTACTGGTCTGTACTGGTCAGTGCTGGTCTGTTCCTTCAGCCTGAACCTTTTGATCCACCAATGAAGAAGAAGCAGTTTCCCTCTGACAGCAACGGAGGACAAACTTCCTCTTTAATTCACCAGGTTTTCAAAGTAAAAGATGGTTTCACATTAAAGTGTGCTCAGTGTGCTGGAGAACCACCTCCTGGAACACTAAGACCCTCTGATCTCCGTCATGTCGTGAGTCTGGATCCTTCGTACGGAGCCGCGTCGTCTTTCACTCCGGTTTCACACTGCAGGGTGGCAGTGCCCCCTGCTGGGCTTCAGCTCAAACTTCTCTTCTCATTTCTTCTTCTATGGATTCATGAGGGAACTTTGTCGACTTTTTGTATTTTTAACAAAAGATTTTTTTACCAGCAAAAATCTAAACTTTGTATTTTATACAAATGTTACTTATTTTGTGATGTCATTTCCTACTTCTTTCACAATAAAGGTCTTCATCTCATTCCTGGTAACTTTTTGTTGTGAACCTTTATTCTATTATGTTTCATTTCAGTCGGAGAAGTGAGTTCATGTCTGGACGGGCCGTGGTGGTGGTTTGTGTTTCTAGGTGGCGCTGGAGAGACATTTTACATTTTACCTCTCCAGAGCATCGTTTCTTCATCTGATCACAATTTTCACCAGTCGTGATAAAAAACAAGCAGATCTGGAGAATTTCTGAACTTCGACGTGGGTTCAGATGGTGTGAAACACAGAAACCTCTCAAATCCACTGGAGAGTGAGGACCTGCAGAGTGAGGACCTGCAGAGTGAGGACCCGCAGAGTGAGGACCCGCAGAGTGAGGACCTGCAGAGTGAGGACCCGCAGAGTGAGGACCCGCAGAGTGAGGACCTGCAGAGTGAGGACCCGCAGAGTGAGGACCCGCAGAGTGAGGACCTGCAGAGTGAAGACCTGCAGAGTGAGGACCTGCAGAGTGAGGACCTGCAGAGTGAGGACCTGCAGACTGAGGACCTGCAGAGTGAGGACCTGCAGAGTGAAGACCTGCAGAGTGAGGACCTGCAGAGTGAGGACCCGCAGAGTGAGGACCTGCAGAGTGAGGACCCGCAGAGTGAGGACCTGCAGAGTGAGGACCCGCAGAGTGAGGACCTGCAGAGTGAGGACCCGCAGACTGAGGACCTGCAGAGTGAGGACCTGCAGAGTGAGGACCTGCAGAGTGAAGACCTGCAGAGTGAGGACCTGCAGAGTGAGGACCTGCAGACTGAGGACCTGCAGAGTGAGGACCCGCAGAGTGAGGACCTGCAGAGTGAGGACCCGCAGAGTGAGGACCTGCAGACTGAGGACCTGCAGAGTGAGGACCTGCAGAGTGAGGACCCGCAGAGTGAAGACTGCAGAGTGAGGACCTGCAGAGTGAAGACCTGCAGAATGAGGACCCGCAGAGTGAAGACCTGCAGAGTGAGGACCCGCAGACTGAGGACCCGCAGAGTGAGGACCTGCAGAGTGAGGACCTGCAGACTGAGGACCTGCAGAGTGAAGACCTGCAGAGTGAGGACCTGCAGAGTGAGGACCCGCAGAGTGAGGACCCGCAGAGTGAGGACCCGCAGAGTGAAGACCCGCAGAGTGAGGACCCGCAGAGTGAGGACCCGTTGAGTGAGGACCCGCAGAGTGAAGACCCGCAGAGTGAGGACCTGCAGAGTGAGGACCCGCAGACTGAGGACCCGCAGACTGAGGACCCGCAGAGTGAGGACCCGCCGAGTGAGGACCCGCCGAGTGAGGACCCGCAGAGTGAGGACCCGCAGAGTGAGGACCCACAGAGTCGCCATGCAGTGTGTATTGCATTAGTGTAGCTCGCCCCTCTCTCACCATGTTACTGCTGTATGCCTCCACCAGGTAGAGCAGGTACCTGTATCCCCCACATCTGACTCCCATGTCAGTAAAATCCATGTCCCCCTCCTGTCCTGGGAGCAGAGGACACCTCTGCCTTCCCTGAGTCAGTGTAGTGTATATACGCTGAGTCAGTGTAGTGTATATACGCTGAGTCAGTGTAGTGTATATACGCTGAGTCAGTGTATGTGTTGGCTGCTTCTTCCACAATGAACGTGTCTCGAGTCGCCTCCCATTCGTCCAGTCTTACCACTGCATATGACGCTATCAGTCCTTTAGGGGGTGTCTGGAGCAGCAGCCGTCAGTAAACAAAGTTAGGTCTGGATCAGTCAGTGGTCAGTCTGAGTTCCTGTCTGAACTTGGTTCTGATCTCTGCTCGGTCCTCACATCGACAGGGTTCTGCTGCTCTCTGCTCGGTCCTCACATTGAGGGGGTTCTGCTGATCTCTGCTCGGTCCTCACATCGACAGGGTTCTGCTGCTCTCTGCTCGGTCCTCACATTGAGGGGGTTCTGCTGCTCTCTGCTCGGTCCTCACATCGACGGGGTTCTGCTGATCTCTGCTCGGTCCTCACATCGAGGGGGTTCTGCTGCTCTCTGCTCGGTCCTCACATCGACAGGGTTCTGCTGCTCTCTGCTCGGTCCTCACATTGAGGGGGTTCTGCTGCTCTCTGCTCGGTCCTCACATCGACGGGGTTCTGCTGATCTCTGCTCGGTCCTCACATCGACAGGGTTCTGCTGCTCTCTGCTCGGTCCTCACATCGAGGGGGTTCTGCTGCTCTCTGCTCGGTCCTCACA
Source organism: Lipophrys pholis (assembly GCF_963383615.2). Taxonomy (NCBI): domain Eukaryota; kingdom Metazoa; phylum Chordata; class Actinopteri; order Blenniiformes; family Blenniidae; genus Lipophrys; species Lipophrys pholis. Next base: position 61,765 of record NW_028292183.1, read on the forward strand.
TCGAGGGGGTTCTGCTGATCTCTGCTCGGTCCTCACATCGAGGGGGTTCTGCTGCTCTCTGCTCGGTCCTCACATCGAGGGGGTTCTGCTGCTCTCTGCTCGGTCCTCACATCGACAGGGTTCTGCTGCTCTCTGCTCGGTCCTCACATCGAGGGGGTTCTGCTGATCTCTGCTCGGTCCTCACATTGAGGGGGTTCTGCTGCTCTCTGCTCGGTCCTCACATCGAGGGGGTTCTGCTGCTCTCTGCTCGGTCCTCACATCGAGGGGGTTCTGCTGCTCTCTGCTCGGTCCTCACATCGAGGGGGTTCTGCTGCTCTCTGCTCGGTCCTCACATCGACAGGGTTCTGCTGCTCTCTGCTCGGTCCTCACATCGAGGGGGTTCTGCTGATCTCTGCTCGGTCCTCACATCGAGGGGGTTCTCCTGCTCTCTGCTCGGTCCTCACATCGACGGGGTTCTGCTGATCTCTGCTCGGTCCTCACATCGAGGGGGTTCTGCTGCTCTCTGCTCGGTCCTCACATCGACAGGGTTCTGCTGCTCTCTGCTCGGTCCTCACATCGAGGGGGTTCTGCTGCTCTCTGCTCGGTCCTCACATCGAGGGGGTTCTGCTGCTCTCTGCTCGGTCCTCACATCGACAGGGTTCTGCTGCTCTCTGCTCGGTCCTCACATCGAGGGGGTTCTGCTGCTCTCATGTCTTCTGTCATGTTTATCCCATCGTGTGTGTTCCGTGTGGTTGGAGTAGAACTTGTTCTACTCGTGTTTGTCTCTGCGTGGTCATGGTGAGGATGTGTTTAATATGTAGGTTACCAGGTCATGGTGGTGAGGATGTGTTTAATATGTAGGTTACCAGGTCATGGTGGTGAGGATGTGTTTAATATGTAGGTTACCAGGTCATGGTGAGGATGTGTTTAATATGTAGGTTACCAGGTCATGGTGGTGAGGATGTGTTTAATATGTAGGTTACCAGGTCATGGTGAGGATGTGTTTAATATGTAGGTTACCAGGTCATGGTGAGGATGTGTTTAATATGTAGGTTACCAGGTCATGGTGAGGATGTGTTTAATATGTAGGTTACCAGGTCATGGTGAGGATGTGTTTAATATGTAGGTTACCAGGTCATGGTGGTGAGGATGTGTTTAATATGTAGGTTACCAGGTCATGGTGAGGATGTGTTTAATATGTAGGTTACCAGGTCATGGTGGTGAGGATGTGTTTAATATGTAGGTTACCAGGTCATGGTGAGGATGTGTTTAATATGTAGGTTACCAGGTCATGGTGAGGATGTGTTTAATATGTAGGTTACCAGGTCATGGTGGTGAGGATGTGTTTAATATGAAGGTTACCAGGTCATGGTGAGTTAGAATGGTGAGTGGGTGGTTCAGTACTATGTGTGCAGTTTGATGTATGTTTTATACACAGTGCCGCTCGTTTGTCTGTTTGATCCAATAGTACTGAACAATAGTACTGATACAATAGTACTGATCCAATAGTACTGAACAATAGTACTGATCCAATAGTACTGATCAATAGTACTGATCCAATAGTACTGAACAATAGTACTGAACAATAGTACTGAACAATAGTACTGATCCAATAGTACTGAACAATAGTACTGATCCAATAGTACTGAACAATAGTACTGAACAATAGTACTGATCCAATAGTACTGAACAATAGTACTGAACAATAGTACTGATCCAATAGTACTGAACAATAGTACTGATCCAATAGTACTGAACAATAGTACTGAACAATAGTACTGATCCAATAGTACTGATCCAATAGTACTGAACAATAGTACTGAACAATAGTACTGAACAATAGTACTGATCCAATAGTACTGAACAATAGTACTGATCAATAGTACTGATCCAATAGTACTGATCCAATAGTACTGAACAATAGTACTGAACAATAGTACTGATCAATAGTACTGATCCAATAGTACTGATCCAATAGTACTGAACAATAGTACTGATCCAATAGTACTGAACTATTGAGGGAATAGTACTGAACAATAGTACTGATCCAATAGTACTGAAAAAATAGTACTGAACAATAGTACTGATCCAATAGTACTGAACAATAGTACTGAACAATAGTACTGATCCAATAGTACTGAACAATAGTACTGAACAATAGTACTGATCCAATAGTACTGATCCAATAGTACTGAACAATAGTACTGAACAATAGTACTGATCCAATAGTACTGAACAATACATTAGTACTCTTCTACCATCCCCCCTTCTCTGGAAAGGTCCAGCTGAAATGGACTGGGCTTTTTCAGAACATCCATAAAGAGTGGAGCTTAATAATCTGGACCCGTCATGTCTGCAGCCTGAGAGGCAGCTGGGGTCCAATCTAGCGGCACCATCGGTCCCGGGTCTTTGGTCTGGTTCTGCCATGGTTATGTGAGGGAACGACTCCTCGGTCATCATGGACCATTGAAACTGATCAGGGGTTAAACCAACAACCTCTTGGTTAACCGGGGAGAAGACGTGACCAGGGTGGAGGTCGAGAAGCTCCTCCACCCTGCTACACCTTTCTTAGAACTACCCGGTCCACCTGCCAACAGTCGAGTTAAAGACATGTCAAAGACACCAACTGGGAAATGTTCAGACGCGAGACGAGCAGGACAAGAACCGCGGTTAGCCTCCTGGAGGACACGAGTGTTAGCATAGCTAGCACTCAGACTGCTAACAGCATGCTAACACGGAGGGCAGCGGAGACGTGCTATCAGAGCTCCGGCCAATGCCGTCGGACTTTGGAGGAAGACTCGATGGTATCGACCAGAGACTAACGGGCGTGTCAACCACGCTCACGACTTTAGCGGGTAAGCTAACTGCCGCTAACCAGGAAGTTACGGCTAATACTAGCCGGATTGAGCTAGCTGAGACCCGCATTGTTATGAGCGAGGAGTCCCAGCGGACTGCCGATACGGCTCTACAGTCCGCTCTAAAGAGAATGGCCTTCTGGAGGGGAAAACAGAAGCTCTGGAAAACCAGACAGGAGGAAGAATCTGTGCATCTTTGGTCTACGTGAAGCGGTAGAGGGGAGACGGCCGCTCATCGGATACATGAGTGAGATGCTACCGTCATGGCTCGGTCTCCCACCACAGAGAGAGTTCACTCTGCAGCGTGCACTGGAAGGCCCGGACAAGATAGAGCGGTTCTGGTCCGGTTCCTGAGATTCCAAGAAAAGGAACTCGTTTTCCGTGAAGCTAAAAAACTCTACTCTACCCTCTACTCCTTCCCCTCTACTCCTTCCCTCTACTCCTTCCCCTCTACTCCTTCCCTCTACTTCTTCCTGTCTACTCCTTCCCCTCTACTTCTTCCTCTCTACTTCCTCCTCTCTACTCCTTCCCCTCTTCTTCTTCCTCCCTACTTCTTCCCCTCTACTTCTTCCCCTCTACGTCTACCTATCTACTTCTTCCTCTCTACTTCTTCCCCTCTACTTCCCCCTCTACTCATTCCTGTCTACTCCTTCCCCTCTACTTCTTCCCCTCTACTCCTTCCTCTCTACTCCTTCTTCTCTACTCCTTCTTCTCTACTCCTTCCTCTCTACTCCTTCCTCTCTACTTCTTCCCCTCTACTTCTTCCTCTACTTCTTCCTCTCTACTTCTTCCTGTCTACTCCTTCCCCTCTACTTCTTCCTCTCTACTTCCTCCTCTCTACTCCTTCCCCTCTACTTCTTCCTTTCTACATCTTCCCCTCTACTCATTCCTGTCTACTCCTTCCTCTCTACTCCTTCTTCTCTACTCCTTCTCCTCTACTTCTTCCTCTCTACTTCTTCCCCTCTACTTCCCCTCTACTCCTTCCTCTCTACTCCTTCTTCTCTACTCCTTCTCCTCTACTTCTTCCTCTCTACTTCTTCCCCTCTACTTCTTCCCCTCTACTCCTTCCTCTCTACTTCTTCCTCTCTACTTCTTCCCCTCTACTTCCTCCTCTACTTCTTCCTCTCTACTTCTTCCTGTCTACTCCTTCCCCTCTTCTTCTTCCTCCCTACTTCTTCCCCTCTACTCCTTCCCCTCTACTTCTTCCTCTCTACTTCCTCCTCTCTACTCCTTCCCCTCTACTTCTTCCTCTCTACTCCTTCCCCTCTACTTCTTCCTCTCTACTTCTTCCCCTCTACTTCCCCTCTACTTCTTCCTCTCTACTTCTTCCTGTCTACTCCTTCCCCTCTACTTCTTCCTCTCTACTTCCTCCTCTCTACTCCTTCCCCTCTACTTCTTCCCCTCTACATCTACCTATCTACTCCTTCCCCTCTACTTCTTCCTCTCTACTCCTTCCCCTCTACTTCTTCCTCTCTACTTCCTCCTCTCTACTCCTTCCCCTCTACTTCTTCCCATCTTCTTCTTCCTCCCTACTTCTTCCCCTCTACTTCTTCCCCTCTACGTCTACCTATCTACTTCTTCCTCTCTACTTCCTCCTCTACTTCTTCCTGTCTACTCCTTCCTCTCTACTCCTTCCCCTCTACTCCTTCCTGTCTACTCCTTCCTCTCTACTCCTTCCCCTCTACTCCTTCCTGTCTACTCCTTCTTCTCTACTCCTTCCCCTCTACTCCTTCCTCTCTACTCCTTCCCCTCTACTCCTTCCTCTGTTCTTGTTAGGTAGAACCCAGAGGGATCCGGGTCAGGGTACCAGGTAGTTTGGATCCGGCCCTCTGGCCCCCGACGCTCCCTGGTTCTTTCATGCTCTACCTGGTTCTTTCATGCTCTAGCTGGTTCTTTCATGCTCTACCTGGTTCTTTCACATCAGGCCCAAACAACCAACTGAAGATTAATGTTTTATGAAGCAAAGAGCCAAAAGGCCAGTTCAGCGCCGGGCCCTGGACCGGCCTCACGCAGGAGTCTGACTGTCAGGTCCAACCTCTGGACATTTATTAAATCTGCAAGAAAGAACACACACCGAGTCAAGTTCTGGTCTTACTGGCGAGGAGAACGGACAGAGTGTTTCAGTTACAATCTCCAACCCGCTCTGAAAACCCTCTGCGTCTCCTCTCCTTTTATTATCTCGTTCTGAGGTCACAGAGGGGAAACATAAGTCACTCAGTTCTTCTGCAATTCATTAAAAGACTGTTGGTACAGTGAATGTGATAACTCCAACACTGACCAGAGCGCCCCACCAGAGCGCCCCACCAGAGCGCCCCACCAGAGCGCCCCACCAGAGCGCCCCACCAGAGCGCCCCACCAGAGCGCCCCACCAGAGCGCCTGTCATGGAGTCTGTCGCCAACCGATCCCAGACGTCCTTCAGCAATTTTCATCGTGTGTGTGTGTGTGTGTGTGTGTGTGTGTGTGTGTGTGTGTGTGTGTGTGTGTGTGTGTGTGTGTGTGTGTGTGTGTGTGTGTGTGTGTGTGTGTGTGTGTGTGTGTGTGTGTGTGCTGCCATCAAGTGTCAGGATGATAGCAGAACTTTCGGACTGAACTGTCACATTTTCACTCTCTAAGCATGAACCGTGATCGTAGTGTTGCTAATGTAATATCCTTCAACCCCCCAGAGGGCGCTGTGGTTCAGCATGCTGGACCCTCCAGAGGGCGCTGTGGTTCAGCATGCTGGACCCTCCAGAGGGCGCTGTGGTTCAGCATGCTGGACCCCCCAGAGGGCGCTGTGGTTCAGCATGCTGGACCCCCCAGAGGGCGCTGTGGTTCAGCATGCTGGACCCCCCAGAGGGCGCTGTGGTTCAGCATGCTGGACCCCCCAGAGGGCGCTGTGGTTCAGCATGCTGGACCCCCCAGAGGGCGCTGTGGTTCTACATGCTGGACCCTCCAGAGGGCGCTGTGGTTCAACATGCTGGACCCCCCAGAGGGCGCTGTGGTTCAACATGAGAAAACCAGGAGAAAACAGAAACCCTACATGGGTTTTGATGTTCCAGGAGTTTCCAGGTGTTCAAGGAGGAGGGATGATGAATGTTGAACAAAGTGAGAGTTTGATGTTTTCTTCTCAGAATCACCAGTTTGTGATCAAACTTACGAGGCCATGCGGCAGTAGGGAAGCAAGACCTACGTAGTTCTGATAGTTCTACCTGCGTCTATTAAGTAGAGGAACTGGTAGCAAGATGTCCACCTGCTTTAAGCATGAAGACACTAGAACCGAGTCCACGATGAAGTCCAACGTTTCTATCATGTGCTGGTTCTGCTGGACCTGCAGTGTTTGTTCTTCTAAATATTCCCACTGTGGACTGATTCTATTATATATCTGACTGTGGCTCTGTTGGTATAAGACAAACTGTGGACTGTGTTATTGTCCTCCGTCCCTGCGTCTCCTGCTGCTTGTCTCTCCACAGTTCTCAGCGGCGGCAGCAGCACGCCGGGCGGCTGGCTGGGAGTGTTTGCACCGGGACAGCAGGGGGCGCCACCCTTGTCTTTGGTGAGGAAGTAGAGCAGGGCGTTGAGCCAGGCGTTGAAGGACGCCAGCGGCCTGGTGATCTTGTAGCACATGGACACGGTGGTCATGGTGTGGCAGGGGACTCTGTTGGTCACCTTCAGGAGGAGGAAGATGCTTCTGGTCACGTGGAAAGGGAAGAAGCACAGAGCGAAGAGCAGCGTGATGGTGACGATGGTCCTGATGGATTTGCGCCTGCGGCTGGTGTAGGGAGAGCGAGCACCCAGGAACCTGGAGATCCCGTCGTCTCGTCCCGCTGCTCTCAGAAGTCCAATGCTTCCTCTCCGTCCAGCCGCGGCGCTGCTCCTGTCCCGGCTCCTGTCCCGGCTCCTGTCTCGGCTCCTGTCCCGGCTCCTGTCCCGGCTCCTGTCCCGGCTCCTGTCCCGGCTCCTGTCCCGGCTCCTGTCCCGGCGGTCCAGCGCTCGCAGTCCGTCCGGCGCACCGCGGCTGGACGGCGGCTGGGAGGGTAGAGTCCTGAAGATGGTGAGAACCACGTGGGAGTAACACCAAGCGATGATGGAAAAGGGAATAAAGAAGCCCAGCAGGTGCAGCGTGATGCCAAAGGGCACATAATCATTGAACTCCTCATCAATGGCGTCGTCCCAACAGTTCTGGTACTCCTCAAGGACGCCGCCCACGTTACCGTTGCTGGAGTTACCGTCTGCCGCCGACGGGTCAGAACCCTCAACACTCCCGTTGCTCCCGAGTCCCGACGACCGCGTCACATGGCCAGTCTGCGCAAAACGGAAAATGGGACACGTCAAAGCAAAGACTACGATCCAAACCAGAACGCAGGTGAACTTGACGGCCTTCCTGGTCTCCAGGGTGACGACCCTCATGGGGTGGCAGATGCCCAGGTAGCGGTGCACGGAGATGCAGGTGAGGAAGAAGATGGAGCAGTAGAGGTTGAAGTAGAAGAGGAAGCGGACCAGGCGGCACATGAAGTCGCCGAACACCCAGCGGTCCCGCATGACGTAGCTGGCCACCAGGAACGGCAGCGACAGGCCGTACATGAGGTCTGTGGACGCCAGGTGGACCATGTAGATCAGGGAGGAGTTCCAGCGCTTGGTCCGGCGGAACGAGCGGTAAAGAACCACCGAGTTCAGAGAGAGGCTGAAGAGGAAGGTGAAGGAGTAGCAGATGGGGAGGAAGATGTACTTGTAGGACTCCTCAATGCTGCAGGGCGGAGTGGAGGAGGAGGAGGACTTCAGGACGTCTTGGGGACCAGCCAGGCTGACCTCTGCAGTGAGACGCCTGCTGGAGGACATGCTGAGCCTGAAGTTACTTCATGTGCAGGACAAGTGGACGGCGGCTGGTTGCTTGTTCAGGATTCTGCTCCTGGTTCAGCGTCGTTTCTCTCGTTCTTCTTCTGGTTCAGCGTCGTTTCTCTCGTTCTTCTTCTGGTTCAGCGTCGTTTCTCTCGTTCTTCTTCCATCAACTGGATTTTACCTGAAAGAACCAAAGACCAGTTAGAAGATCAGCACCCATCTCACCTGGTCCGGCCAGAAGAAAAGCCTGTGAGGAGCTGCAAGGTTTTCTTAGTGTAGTTCTGGTCTTGGTCTTGGTGCGAGGACCCGGTCCTCTGGTCCCCCTCCCCCTCCCCCTCCGTCGGTCGGTCGGTCGGTCGGTCGGTCGGTCGGTCGGTCGGTCGGTCGGTCGGGTCGGTCGGTCGGTCGGTCGGTGGGTGGGTGGGTGGGTGGGTCGGTCGGTGGGTCGGTGGGTCGGTCGGTCGGTCGGTCGGTGGGTGGGTGGGTGGGTGGGTGGGTGGGTGGGTCGGTCGGTCGGTCGGTCGGTCGGTCGGTCGGTCGGTCGGTCGGTCGGTCGGTCGGTCGGTCGGTCGGTCGGTGGGTGGGTGGGTGGGTCGGTCGGTCGGTCGGTGGGTGGGTGGGTCGGTCGGTCGGTCGGTGGGTGGGTGGGTGGGTGGGTGGGTGGGTGGGTCGGTGGGTCGGTCGGTCGGTCGGTCGGTCGGTCGGTCGGTGGGTGGGTGGGTGGGTGGGTGGGTGGGTCGGTCGGTCGGTCGGTCGGTCGGTCGGTCGGTCGGTCGGTCGGTCGGTCGGTCGGTCGGTCGGTCGGTCGGTCGGTCGGTCGGTCGGTCGGTCGGTCGGTCGGTCGGTCGGTCGGTCGGTCGGTCGGTCGGTCGGTCGGTCGGTCGGTCGGTCGGTCGGTCGGTCGGTCGGTCAGCATGAAGCTCGCTAACTCAGGAACCTACAGAATCAATAATTGATGGTTCCAGTTTGATCCGCCGGGTTCAGAACCGAGCAGCAGCTTATAGTCTGGAACCTTTTCTGTGTTTCTGAGGAGACGGATAGAATCAGGTCAGTTCTCACTTCCTGTCAGGCGTCCGGTGCCCCGAGGTCACCTGGTACAGACCAGATTCCATTTTTAATAAAACAATGAAGTAATATATGATCTTTGATCTTTATTCATTATTATCGAGAGACAAAGTGACTCCGCAGCGTCCTGACCTCCAGTCATTGGTCTAGTTTAGTCCTCCATATCGGTAGTTGTCCAGTAGAGATTCTCCACTTCCTCGTCTGTCCATATGAAAGTCAGCTACTCTCTATTGTCTTCACCTTGACAGCGTAACAGCGCCACCTCCTGGCCTGGCATACTATCTACATCGTCTTCAGTGTCTCTGCTGTCGCCAAAACCTCTGAAACGAAGGAGCCGCTGTCTCTTGGAACATTGTCATGGAAACGGGGCCTCAGGTGAACCACAGTGGACCGGAGAAGGAGCCCTGGGGGACGCTGGAGAGCAGGGAGGAACGGTCTGACGGCGTGTTAGCATCATTGAAGCTAATAAAGATGTTGGCAGGTGGAGTTCAGATCAAGGTGGAGTTCAGATCAAGGTGGAGTTCAGATCAAGGTGGAGTTCAGATCAAGGTGTTCCACTGCTCCACCTTCAGCCTGCAGCTTGGACTGTTGAAAGACTTTCTAGAGTCTCTACCAGTCTCTGTTACAGTCTATACAGTCGTTACAAGGCCAGGCCAGGCCAGGCCAGGCCAGGCCAGGCCAGGCCAGGCAAAGCAAGGCCAGGCCAGGCCAGGCCAGGCAAAGCCAGGCCAGGCCAGGCCAGGCCAGGCAAAGCAAGGCCAGGCCAGGCCAGGCCAGGCCAGGCCAGGCAAAGCAAGGCCAGGCCAGGCCAGGCCAGGCCAGGCAAATGTATTAATAGCGCAGCCTTCAAACACGGCGATTCAAAGAGCTTTACAAAGAAATAAAAGAAACTAAAGAAATACAGAATAAAGAAAAACATTAAACAAATAATGAAGAACAGGATAATAAAAAGAGATTATTAAGACTAGTTTACTAAGTAAGTAGAGTCTATTGTTTATTCTACATCCTGTACATCTAGGAATGTTTTAAGTCCTGATTTAAAAGAAGTGAGTGTGTCAGCAGTCTTCAGGTGTTCAGGAAGTTTGTTCCACAGGTGAGGAGGTAGGAACTAAAAGCTGCTCCACCTTGTTTCTTCTGACTGTAGGAGCAGTGAGTCAACCTCTTCCTGATGACCTCAGAGGTCTGGAGCTTTGATCTTCTACAAGTCAATCTGAGATGATTTAGGCCGAGACCCTTCAAAGCTTTCTAGAGCAGAAGGACATTCTGAAGTCCTTTGATAGCCAGTGGAGAGGGTGGAGCAGGGGGGAGGAGCTCCACCCTCAGTGTGATGGAGGGATGCACTCGAGCCTCAGTGTGGGGTGGGGGGGTGAGCTCCACCCTCAGTGTGGGGGGAATGTGCTCCACCCTCAGTGTGGTGGGATGAGCTCCACCCTCAGTGTGGTGGAGGGATGCGCTCCACCCTCAGTGTGGGGGGGGAATGTGCTCCACCCTCAGTGTGGGGGGGAATGTGCTCCACCCTTAGTGTGGGGGGATGAGCTCCACCCTCAGTGTGGTGGAGGGATGCGCTCCAGCCTCAGTGTGGGGGGGAATGTGCTCCACCCTCAGTGTGGTGGGATGAGCTCCACCCTCAGTGTAGGGGTAATGTGCTCCACCCTCAGTGTGATGGTGTAATGTGCTCCACCCCAGAAATCCTTTGATTCTTCCACATTGTTCAGACGGTAGGAAGCTGATGTGGTTCTTGTCTTAATGTGGCTGTAGAATTTGAGGGTGGAGTCCAGAACTCCACCCAGATTTCTGCCTGATCTGATGTCCTGAGTGACCTGGAGTCCAGAAGAGCACTGACCTTTAACCTTTCTTCTTTGGGACAAAACAATGAGCTGAGTTTTCTCTGGGTTGTAAAAAGTGCTGACTCATCACTCCTTCATTTCCTCCGCCGGTATCAGGGGCGTGGTCATTCACTGACTGAGATATAGAGCAGCGTGAGGTCTGGTCATTCACTGACTGAGATATAGAGCAGCGTGAGGTCTGGTCATTCACTGACTCTGAGATATAGAGCAGCATGAGGTCTGGTCATTCACTGACTCTGAGATATAGAGCAGCGTGAGGTCTGGTCATTCACTGACTCTGAGATATAGAGCAGCATGAGGTCTGGTCATTCACTGACTCTGAGATATAGAGCAGCATGAGGTCTGGTCATTCACTGACTGAGATATAGAGCAGCGTGAGGTCTGGTCATTCACTGACTCTGAGATATAGAGCAGCATGAGGTCTGGTCATTCACTGACTGAGATATAGAGCAGCGTGAGGTCTGGTCATTCACTGACTCTGAGATATAGAGCTGAGTGAGGTCTGGTCATTCACTGACTCTGAGATATAGAGCTGAGTGAGGTCTGGTCATTCACTGACTCTGAGATATAGAGCAGCATGAGGTCTGGTCATTCACTGACTCTGAGATATAGAGCTGAGTGAGGTCTGGTCATTCACTGACTCTGAGATATAGAGCAGCATGAGGTCTGGTCATTCACTGACTCTGAGATATAGAGCAGCGCGAGGTCTGGTCATTCACGGACTCTGAGATATAGAGCAGCATGAGGTCTGGTCATTCACTGACTCTGAGATATAGAGCAGCGTGTGGTCTGGTCAGTCATCCTAGTAGCTTCGGCTCCTACAGTCCAGTAGTTGGCTGATCACCCCCCCTACCCCCACCACCACCACCACCCCCCCCCCCCCTACCCCCCCCCCTACCCCTACCCCGCCACCCCCCCTACCCCCCCCCCCCCCCCCCCCCCCCCCGGAGCTGTTTGACCTCCTGATGCTGCTTGTTTGTCTTCCTGTGTCTCTGGTTATTTGCTGATTCAGTTTCTTTTCACTCCATTAACTCACCAATAAGTAACTACACTTCCCCCAACAGGCTCCCTGCATCCCTCCATTCTCCACCTCCTCTCTCGCTCCTCTGTTCCTCCGCTCCACCTTCTCTCCACCTCTCCTCCTCCTCCTCCACCTTCTCTCCACCTCTCCTCCTCCACCTTCTCTCCACCTCCTCTCTCCCTCCTCTGTTCCTCCGCTCCACCTTCTCTCCACCTTCTCTCTACCTCCTCTCCTCCTCCACCTTCTCTCCACCTCCTCTCTACCTCCTCTGTTCCTCCGCTCCACCTCCTCGTCTACCTCTCCTCCTCCGCTCCACCTCCTCTCCTCCTCCACCTCCTTGTCTACCTCTCCTCCTCCTCCACCATGTCTCCACCTCCTCTCCTCCTCCACCTCCTCTCCACCTCTCCTCCTCCTCCACCTTCTCTCTACCTCCTCTCCTCCTCTTCCTCTCCTCATCTACCTCCTCTCCTCCTCTGCCTTCTCTCCACAGAGGAGGTGGAGGTCAGAGGAGGAGGCCAGAGGAGGAGGAGGAGGAGGTCAGAGGTCCGAGGAGGAAGTCAGGGCAGGAGGCAAGAGGAGGAGGTCAGAGGAGGAGGTCAGAGGAGGAGGTCAGAGGAGGAGGAGGAGGAGGTCCGAGGAGGAGGCCAGAGGAGGAGGTCAGAGGAGGAGGAGGTCAGAGGAGGAGGCCAGAGGAGGAGGTCAGAGGAGGAGGCCAGAGGAGGAGGCCAGAGGAGGAGGTCAGAGGAGGAGGCCAGAGGAGGAGGTTAGAGGAGGAGGTCAGAGGAGGAGGAGGCCAGAGGAGGAGGTCAGAGGAGGAGGTCAGAGGAGGTCAGAGGAGGAGGTCAGAGGAGGAGGCCAGAGGAGGAGGTCAGAGGAGGAGGAGGCCAGAGGAGGAGGTCAGAGGAGGAGGTTAGAGGAGGTCAGAGGAGGAGGCCAGAGGAGGAGGTCAGAGGAGGA